>NW_024423897.1:36286879-36288537 GCF_017311325.1 Ursus maritimus | reverse complement strand
GGGATAGGCCAGTGATGGGTGTTAAGGAGGGCACATATTGCATGGAGCACTGGGTGTTACACGCAAATAATGAATCATGGAGCTTTACATCAGAAACTAAGGATATACTGTATGGTGACTAACATAACAATAAAAAATTATTATAAAAAAATTTAAAAAATAAAGAAAATAAAAATTCTGGTAGAGGTGCACTATATTGCCACTGTCTTTAATAGCTAACCATAGCTATTATGCTAACCATAAGCAAAGTGTTGTAACACAATACTTCTAGCTTACATAGCAATTGTTTATCTGGTGACCTTAACGTGAACTGTGAAAACTTTTTAATATTTGACCTCATCACCTACATGGCCCAGGTATATGGCGATATGACCTTCACATAAGATGTGATAACATAAACAGATAAACTTAGAAATTTGATTCATGGATCCAAAAAATGCCTCTCTTCCAGTTTGGCCCTAAGTTAGTTATTCAATGCAGCTGTCATTTAGAATTATCCAGGGAAGATGTTAATTGTATGCCAGGCCTAAGGGAACTCAGACCATAATCATAGTCTAGTCACCCTTAGCAATAACTCTGCAAAAGATGACATCAAAATAACACCATTGCTTTGAAGTATCACCTCCATCCAAAGAATGTGAAAAAATGTGTGGCTGTAGAAGTCAATTTTTTAATAATAATTTTTTATTATATTATGTTAGTCCCCATATAGTACATCCCAAATTTTTGATGTAAAGTTCCATGATTCATTACTTGTATATAACACCCAGTGCACCATGCAATACGTGCCCTCCTTAACACCCATCACTGGCCTATCCCAATCCCCCACCCCCTTCCCCTCTGAAGCCCTCAGTTTGTTTCCCAGAGTCCATAGTCTCTCATGGTTCATTCCTCCTTCTTTTACCCCCCCTTCATTCTTCCCTTCCTTCTCCTACCAATCTTCCTATTTCTTATGTTCCATAAATGAGTGAAACCATATGATAATTGTCTTTCTCTGCTTGACTTATTTCATTTAGCATTATCTCCTCCAGTGCCGTCCATGTTGCAGTAAATGTTGAGAAATCGTTCTTTTTTATGGCTGAGTATTATTCCATTGTATATATAGACCACATCTTTTTAATCCAGTCATCTGTTGAAGAGCATCTTGGCTCCTTCCACGATTTGGCTATTGTGGACAATGCTGCTACGAACACTGGGGTTCATATGGCCCTTCTCTTCACTACGTCTTTATCTTTGGGGTAAATACCCTGTAGTGCAATTGCTGGATCATAGGGTAGCTCTATTTTTAACTTTTTAAGGGACCTCCACACTGTTTTCCAAAGTGGCTGCACCAACCTGCATTCCCACCAACAGTGTAGGAGGGATCCTCTTTCTCCACATCCTCTCCAACATTTGTTGTTTCCTGCCTTGTCAATTTTTGCCTTTGTAACTGGCATAAGGTGGTATCTCAGTGTGGTTTTGATTTGAATTTCCCTGATGGCTAATGATTTTGAACATTTTTTCATGTGTCTGTTAGCCATTTGTATGTCTTCATTGGAAAAGTGTCTGTTCATATCTTCTGCCCATTTTTTGATTTGATTATTTGTTTCTCGTGTATTGAGTTTGAGAAGTTCTTTGTAGATCTTGGATACTAGTCTTTTATCTGTAGTGTCATTTGC
>NW_024423897.1:36145690-36286869 GCF_017311325.1 Ursus maritimus | reverse complement strand
ACATCCCCATTCTGTTCTAGACTTTCTCATCTCAGTGAGGGGCGAGTCCCATCTTCTTACTTCTCCCATAAAGCAAAAGGCAAAACAACCCCTCCTTAGGAGCGTCAGGAGACATGTTCTCAGAGATGGGTATTTCCTTCACAGCCATAAATAAGCACCATGCCTAATGGCTAGGGCCCCATGGGTTTATCTATACCAGGAAACACTGCAACCAGGCTATTTCAGAGATTTCTACTAGATCTAGATTCTGTGAACACCGCAGTTTGGAATAAACACTTCCTGAAAAATTTAGAAGCTGCTACCTACATAGAATGCGAATGGCAAGTATTCTCAGAAACAACTGCCATCTGAAAGATACTTGTTATGGTTAGTTTTCTATAATCCTTGTCGGCATCATGAAAGTTCTGTTGTAAAATCTTCTAGCCTGGTTTTTTATATCTGTTGTGCTATATAGTACATACACCACACACACACACACACACACACACACACACACACCCCTTAGCCTGGTAACCTGACTGCAGTAAGGCTTGAAATAAGTTTTTACTACTGGATAGCCGCGTATGTTCCAAAGTACATCACAGAGCAGTGATGTTCAGTCTTTCCTCTGGCTTCTTGCCACTTACAAATGAAAAACATATCTTCTTAATTTGTAGAATTCACAGCTCCCATCCATGGCCCTCAAGAGACTAATGCTTCTTATTTTTATCAGACGTATCCTAATTCTCAGATTTATATCGTGCATATACCTGACCCTGAATGGGCTACTAACTAGAAGTTAAAACTAGACTGCCTAGCTATGCCTTCTGTTTTGGTTATTGTAAAAGTCTCTTGGTGGTAAAAAGGAAGAAAACAGAGCAAGAGCTACCAGATCCCTGGAACTTCAAATCTTGCTTTTCATTCCCTTGGCATTTTTTCATCTCTTCCATCGTGAAGGCTCTCGCCTGGTAACCTCCACTAGATGGTGCACACCCATCTTGAGATCCGGTATGGTGCTTTTGCGGGCACTCACCAGTACAGCTGCGGAGTTAAATTCTAATGGGTCTTTTCAAAAGAAAGCACGTTATACTATTTTTTTTAAATTTCTCAGTGCATATATATTGGTGTTCCTGGGTTACATAAGAGCAGATTCAAAATGGATTTTTCCGTCGTAGTCCAATCTTTATTGCAAACTATAAGCAACGGCCTTCCTGTAATACAGTAATATTTGTTTTATTCATGTGTAAAACTTCCTGGCTTTTGAAAATGGCCTTTAATTATGGCCATAACTATAATCCCCAGTATAGGTTAAATCTATGCCCTAGGTGATTCTACATTAATAACCATAAGGTATGGAGTTATGTGTTACTGATCCATGCAAAGATTAAAGAAATTCAGGGAACTTGGGTAAGTTCCCAGACCATGGCTATGGAGCGTTTCTAATGGAGCTCAGCTTCCTACTATTCTTTTCCACCCACAATCCATATTACTGCTTATACCACATGATTTAACTAGGAACTTATTATTTGTAAAAATAGAAAGCAATTTCAGTTGAGGTTTATATTATTAAGTCCATTCTGATAATTTGGTCATTAAATAACATCAACTCCTTGATATAGTTAGATGAAAAGCCACTTTTCTAAAATCCATAATCATATTTGATTAACTTAATGAATTTTTCCTGATTCCAAATAAATGTGTCATTCTAACCGTTGTATTTTACAGATTTTTCTGCCATATAACTTTATTCTGGTGCATACTTAGAATGAAATATATATCTTGGACACAATCTTACTTTTCACCATAAAATATGTTCTAATACTAATGAAACCATATTTGAGAAGTCCCTTTTTGTTCAGCTTCATTTAAAATATGTGACTGTGAGCTCTATAATGAACATATATCTATTTCCAGTCTACGCTTTTTAATGATAATCTGCCTTTTCTCACAAGGTGGGTTTGAAGAGAATTGGCATTTGTAAACATGACATTGAGCTGTCTACCTTAGCTGTACAAACGTGTAGCCCTTTATGTATGTCTACAGGCAAACACTGTCAACCGGTAGTATTTAGTGGGGATAACCCTACTCTTTTTTCCATTTTCAGTGTGGAAAAATTAACTGAGGTGGCTCAGTCGCATCACATTGAAACATCTACAAAATTCAGAATGAACTTTATTTAGACCAAGAAGATTTCTTCATGTAATGCGAATACTGAAAGTCTTTCCAGACTCTCCTCCGGAGTCGCCCCCCACCTGTGGACAAAGAAGAAAATCTGGCACCCTGACCATCTTAACAGCTTGACCGTCTTCGAGTGATCAGCTCTTAGAAACCGCACCTAAAGGTAGGAAAAAATTATGCGTGAAAAGTTGACAAATGTAAGACTGACTTGAATGAGGCGAGCAGTCACGCCTTCACAAGTAAAATCAGCTCCCTGGGGTTGCATGTCACCAAAAGGAGCCCTCCCAAAGCAGTTTCCATTTTATGCGTTTTGCTTCCTACAGTTAATAGATCCGAATGAAAAGAAACTGAGGAAAACAGTGACTAATCCTTCAGCAGTGTCGGTGATCTCATTCCTAGTAGTTCTCCTCTTCGGCCGGTCCCTGCCCCTGGCCAGAAGTCGTAAACTTGAGTCTGACTGTGTCGCAGTTGGAGAGATGGTCTCTCTGCACACACGTCCAAGTCTAGGGTTTGGACTGAGATGATGAGTTTGTGTTTCTTTCCCTGACTAGTCTGTGAGGGAGACCAGGAGTAGAAAATTTCCCTTTTCCTCAATGCTTCACAGACTAAGAACAGAACCAGGGAAGTTGTCAAACAAAAATATTTGCTTAACTGATGAATGTGTTCACACGTATGTGTACATAGTATTTTTATGCACACAAATTCTTTATCTTCTTCACACGTTATCATATGGCTCTATGCGCCTGGGCTATTTTTTTTTTTAATTCAGTCTCTTTCTTACTTCCAGATATTCTTTCAGTGAATTCCATCAACTGATGGCACAAGTAATTCAGACAGATCATGTAGAACTACCATCCCTATCTCCATTTTATTGGTCTGGACACTGAGTCACGGAGCAGTTTTTGCTATGGTCATATGTCATCCAGGCCTCTTCAGCTTCAAAGCTCTTGCCCCTTCCTCACTGAACTAAGTCATCTCTCGATCTAGGTTTCTATTTTATCTCCCAACATCCATGTATTGGAAAATCATTACTTTTTCCCTTTAGAGAATAGTCAACTGACTCTAGTCTAGCACTACACAATTCCACTTTCATTGTGATTATATTCATTACTTGTTTTTTAAAAGTCAAATACTTCTAGAAACCCTCATCAAATCTCATTAGTCAAAAGGGCATTCCCTTAGTCTAAGTCTGAATGCCTTTTGCTAAGCCCAGCGGGTGAAACAGGTGGCAACCATGGGCCCCGTGACCCCCTCTTACCCTGCACATGTCAGTACATCTCATTAGCATGAGTGTCTCCGTCTCCGGTACATAAAGGCACACACATGTAGCCAAGGGCATGGACACTCAATTCTGGTCGGCAGTATTTGGGCGAAAGTGAAACGTGCCATCAGCAGATACAAAAATGGCAGTTTTATAAACCCAGCCGTGAAATCCCTTCCATCTGATATTCAGGCAGGTTCAGTCTCTTCCCCTTACTGTGTGGGTTTCACAAGGCCCTCTTATTACGTGATCTCCGAGACTTGCTTTTGCTCTTCATTTTATCATACTATTTTTTTTACGTATAAAAGAAAAAAGATACATGTATAAAGATTCTGAATATGAAATATGCTTTGATTTAATTTCCTACACTGTGGTGATGGGAAGGAAATCATCCAGTTAGCAGGTCAACACTAAAAGCATTTGGGGGTATTTGAGTAGGTGGAAGTGGATTTTGAAAATTATCGACCACTCAAATCCTCTTTTAAAAGGGACCTTGGTATTCAGTGAGATGATAACCATAATACATTCTTGGATCCAACTTCAAAACCAGAGGCTGCATTTCAACTAAAAGTTTAAAAACAACAAAGAGCAGCTGTAAGTTGACATGTGTATATCTTAGAAGATTAACTCTAGAAACCCTTTGGGATTAAATACGTCAACCAATACATTTATCTGTTTTTTGAATACGGTAGAATGAATGCAACAGCTTTCAAAGTATGGTAGAAAGAGGAAGGAAGGGGGAGAAAAGGAAAGGAGGGGAGGGAAGGGAGAGATAGTTGTATAGTTTTTTAAAAAGTAGATGTAAAAGGAAAACCACTTGCCTGAGGGGCTTAGAGTATAATTTGAAAAGGCAAGCAAGGAAGAAGAAAATATAAACTTCTATTTAGGTTCTTTCTGACCGTAGAATATGAACTTTATGAAAGTGGTCAGGAAAATGCCGAGCAAAGAGGATCCGTAGTCAGCGAGGTGGGTCAGGGAAAGTTTGGTGGATTATACCTGAGGAAGGAATTGGAAGAAGAGCGATGTGATGGCAGGGATCCAAGGGGTATTTCAATGCTGGAGGAACAGCCACTGGCCAACGCAGATAAAAGGCATGGGTGTGGATATTGAGGAAAGTAGTGAGACTGCTTTTGCTCCTCCTTCCCCCACTGCACGGAATTCACACACAACAGACGGGGAGGCCTCTCTGTCTGAGGAACCACCGCCATCCACCCAAGCTGGAGAATTAACCCAGATTTAAGAATGGTAATTACTGCACAGTTTACAAGGCTATGCAATGCTGTGAGATTTGGGGTCTTAATGGTTCAAAATGACTTGTGGTCTATGAGCAGTTTAAGTTCTTTATTATTAGCTCAATTATGCTATTTGAATACACACACACACACAGCGCGCACACACACACACACACACACACACATACTCTTTGCTTTTTAAGCACATGTAAAAACCCTTAGCACGGTATCAGGTAGTCTATCAATAAAAGTAATAATGTTCGTTGTTGTATTCTTGCTGCGTGATAAAAGGAAAGCAAAATAATGATTATCTCCATTTTCTGCATCCCAGAGTCACAGTTCTGTGATGACTTCTTTGAAGTCAGGCTGCAAATATAGACATTGCCCCTCCTTGAGGAAGTCCAGAATACTCACCACCCTTTCTCCCGACTCCCTTTAGCCCCCCAAAGTCCTCCGACTTTAAAGTGCTCTTCCTCACTCCATGATTCTTGTTCACTGGCCTTAAATGATACACAGCTATCCATCTTTTTAAGTGAAGACTTTCATCATATTCCTTCTGAGAATTGGAAAATAATCTTTATGGTAACTTCCACTGTATTTACATCAGAACTGTATAATTTTAAAAGACAAAACTTAGTTGAAGTGATCTGCTTTGGAAAGTATGAGCAACTGGCTGAAGTGGCACATTCTAAGATGTAATCCTAAGAACTTCTTCCTTGAACCTGAAAATTGCTGTCATTTTTAAGCCAAGAAGGAAGAGCATTTCCGTAAACTATTTACACATATTAAGCCATGTAACCTGTACGGTATCTAAGATGCAATCTTTCACGCTTACTAAAAATATGGTAAAAAATGATGAATCAGATGTATTTTTCCTCTATGAGAAAAGCATAGATGTTCACACATAGTCATTTTAGACTAGGCCCACAGGAAGACAGTGTTTCTAGCAAATTTGTATAGAATTGGTCAATAGAAGTTCATTTGATAACTTTTAATTATGCTACAAATAAAATGATTGATAAATGGATACTCTTCAAGTAAAACTAGTGACTTTAAAACACTTGATTAACTAGTATCAGAATATGAACAGAAAAACACTAAAAGCTTAAGAAGTTTTCTACATAGCTACCCTGCTTTAAAAATAAAGTCTTCATTAAAATAGTCCTTACTAAAGATAATGGAAAATTGAAAATGCCTTATATACTGTAATGTTTATATTCAACACCTCTCCTGGTCAAAATCTGCCACTTGTAATGATTCTAAATCTCCTTTGTAAAGGCAGTCATGAGAAATAAAATACCATTTGTTGATAGGATCGTCACAAATACGCCAGAAAAGAAAAACGACCTGAGGCATGACAATCATACAAGATCATGAAAATGCAATGAAACAATTTATCATGCTAGCATTGTTCTTGCCACCCAGCAAAGAGCCATACTTTGAGAATCTCAGGAAGCTTAAGTAAGAGCCAGCCAGTGAATTGGCAAGACCTTCTTTCATTGACTGTCCCAGGAATCATTCCCACAACAGTGCTCTCAGCACACAGGGATATTTAGCGAACATCTTCTGAATTACAACAATAGCCAGTATTGACATGGTGTCTGGCTCCACGTCAGGCCCCGCTAGCATTTCCACGTCGCTTCACTTCTTCTTCTTTTTTTTTAATAATAATTTTTTATTATGTTATGTTAGTTCACTTCTTACCCGTGGCTGGCTGAGTAAGAAGACCCAGCCACAGGTAAGAAGAATCGATTGGGCTCTTTTCAAATCCACCTTTTGTCAAATGATTGTAGTAGGATCTTGGGCAAGTTAGTTAGCCTCTTCTGTCGCAATTTTCTCATCTGGACCCTGGGATATTTGCAATGGAGTTGCTATGAGTGTTAAAGTAATTAATTTATGTAAAGTGTTTAGAATGTCAGGCACATAGAATGTGCAATTTAAGTGTATATAATCCATTGTCATTTAATTATATAATTATAGTAATATCATTATTATTATATAATATGTAACATTATGCAATAGTGAATCAACTATTCCAATTATTACCCAAAATATTAGCTCGGTATCCTGAGGGTACACATACCAGAACAGGCATCTACAGCATTACCTTGGAACATTTCAGAAAAAAATTACACCACCTGATAGAATTAAGTCCTAAAGTATGTGGCTCCCCAAGGGACCATAAACATCCCAAACAAAAACACTCATTTTGTGTGGCGCATTAAGCTCTGGGTAGGAACATCTTGTCTCTAAACATCGAGTGCCAAGCACATCAGGAAGACAGTCTTTTTCCAATGGAAGCAATTTGGAGTCTGTTGAAACTAGAACACTTTAGCAATGTTCCTCAGTCCCCACTTAAACCAAAAGAACTCCTTTTCTTTGTAAACCCATCCGTATTCCATGTAATGTCTGTAGCGATTTGGTTCATGGCTATTTTGGCCTCTGCTGAGAGGCTATCCAGAGAGAACACAGTCCAGCAAATTCCGCATCCTCACCACCTTCTTCAAGAGAGGCAGCAGTTAGTTGCTCGAGGCTATGAAATTGTTCTAAAACTCACAAGGGGCCCCTCCTTTGAGCCTCTTTAGAGACCCTTAGGTTCAATGATTGGTCTCAGAGACAAAAGGCACAAACAGAGCTCTTGTCTGGGGTGGCTAAGCTAGATCATTCGGCTAACATGGTTTTTACAAGAAGTCAAGGAGGAACTAGTACTGCTGCCTGTGTGGGTCAGCATAGGGGTTAACCCAGAGGAGAATTTTCAATGGGAACTTCAGGAAGAAAAGCAGGGGAAAACAGGCAAAGGGGAAAATAGGTAGACATGGAGATTTTGAAGTTGCATAACATATTTATTCAAGGAACAGCAAACAGACCAGCTGGGGCAGGAGGCAGGAGGTGAGGACCACAAAGACTTTGTGGTCAAATTGTGAAGTATCAAAGTGGCTTGCAAAGGACACACAGGAAAGGATTATCAAAGGCCTTTAGAGCCAAATGATGTGGTGAGTGGATTACAGGGAGGAAGAGACTGAGAGCTCCAGAAGATGCTGCTCTGTGTCTCTACAGAGCCTCTCGGCCAACTGAGAGACAGGATTAAGGGCACTGGGGTGGGGGAAATCATTGGAAAGTTCTGTGGATCTTTCTAAGCTAACGTCTCTGGAGAAAATTGTAGAAATATGATAATACACATTTTCAGGAGGTAAACCCCATGTTGGAATCTGAAACCTCCTTAAATTGTCTGACTTTACACAAATCAAAAATACAGAAATGTTTCTTAGAAAAGGTACCAGAGAAGGATTGATGTTATTAACAGAAATATGTGTCTCAGATAGCAAAATCTAGGGATTTTGCAAAAGGAGTAAGGCCCCTGTGTCCTGTGGTTCTCTCAGTGGGTGAGCTCCTTCCGCTGCATAGATTCAGATCACGGAAATGCAGTAGTAAATCTAGAAGCCTTTGGACCTGTTAAAACTGTCTGTGGGCAGAGTTTCAGCTGCTTCTTCAGGAGGAAACACATTCTCATGAAGCCAGAGAATTTACATTAGGCAAATGAAAGTACGTGCTCAGAATTCAAGATAACACCTTCTGGAAAATCTGTTCATAAAGCTAAAAACATAAAAGCCAGCTAAATCAATAGTGAAAGCAAAAGCTCTTCCCTTCAGTAACAAGATTTCTTTTTCATATATTCATTCCTGTGTTCACCAGCATTAATGCGTTGTCGAAGCAGGCACGTGGCCTGGTGCCGAAGGCCTAGTGTGTGAGACTGATGTCCCAACTGTAGGGCCCAAAATGAAGGCAGGAGATGTCAGTCACAAGGAGGCTCACTTTAAGTGAAAACAGTCATTAGGATTTGGGAAGGGAAAAACCAAAATGGGGCTCTGTTTTGACAGTAACAACTGCAAAAACTGAGTATAACTAAAATAGAGGCTAGATACAAATTGGGTAAGAAAGGCAGCAGCAGGTTGACTAATGTCAAAGGTTTCCAAGTAATAGATGTTAAGAGATATGAGATTATGAAAATCAGTTGGGAATGTTGATTTTCTTAGACATCTGCCAAGGGCTTAGCACTTACCCAGGCATGATGGAGCACAAAGGAAGTCAGTGTGGTTCCCAGAAGAGTTTAAAATCTGGCCGTCAGTCAGCCTCGACAGGAAAAGTAGGAAACGAAAGAACAACACTGAGCTCTGTGTCAACATGAGGTAATTTAGTATAATATCACAGAAACACATATTCCACTTTTTCATTAAACTCTAAAATAGGACAATATAATCTAATGATCTGTAGGGTCACAGAAGTCAAGGAGGGAAATAAACATGTGGTCCAGGCTGCCTGCCTTCTGAGAGAAACTGTATTTTAGATGTTGCTTTGTGTAATTTAAATTTTTCTGTCCTTCCATCCAGGTGAATATATGTATATATATATGTGTATGTGTATATACATGTTCCAACAAGTAGGTCTCAGAAATTAGATCTTTGGGAAAAAGAAAAGATGAGGCATGAGGCACAGCTCCTTGAACCACCTAGGATGGGTCTCAAAGCCTGAAGCCCTTTCTGTAAATGAACAGGTTGGCTCTGGTATCGCAGAGAAGGCGGGCTCAGGCTCGGGAAGGAAGAGATGGCCAAGGCGATTCTTGTAGACATGCTGCGCGTGTCCCGGTACTCTTTCTTCTCACCACAGGAAGCAAATGTCAGCAAAAAGCAGTGTCCCTTATGCATAGAGAACCAGATTTTAGCGTGAGGAAGACCATAGCACCCTCTTTTCCCTTATTAGAAACCAGTAATGGTGAAGTAGTTAAGCATAGGGGCTGTGGAGTCAGACTGCCTGCTAGTGATCCCCAACTCCACCACTTACGAGCACTGTGACATCAGACAAATTAACTAACTCTCTGTGCCCTAGTTGTTTCTTTAATCCATAAAAATGACAGGTCATTGGTCCATTTTTCAACTATAAAATACGGATAATGGATTATGAGGATTCAATGGTATAAGCCACTTAAATTACAGAATGCTTGACATGCTACTTGTAAGCAATCACTGTAATTTCTTCCAGAAACAATGAGCAAGTGTTGCAGAGATTAAGAAAACTGAGGGTAGATGTTGGTGATTACTGAAAATAACAATGTGGAGTTATTTTAAAGGCAGGGGTCCTCCAGATGTTGTGAACCGAGTCACTGAAAAGCACAAAAGACTGCAGAAGCTTGACCATTACCTTCCAAGGAGGAATGATCAATTTTTGAAAATCTGCCAAAAATACCCTTGGCTTATATATGATGAGATACTAAATCTTATGTTCTGTGGCCTATCAAGCATGGAGTGAAGTCAAAGGGAACTCAAGTGAGTTTTTTTACGGCACTGACAACTTTAGGACGGAATTTCTCAACGCACATCATCTTAGTGAGGCTCATGCCAAGGCTTCATTAATGGAAGCAACGAGCAGTTCTCCAGTGAACCACTGCCACGAGCTCATGGTGACTACCATGAGCAAAGTCACCCTGGGGAGAGTAGAGAACTTATTCAGATCATGCCATGCTATCGCCAAGACGGGACGATCCTCAAAGACTTTATCTGGATGCAGTTGATGATGCGAAGGGGCGAGATCGGCCCGGTGTTCAGAACTAACAAATCAGCAAGAACCTTTACATATTTTATCGCTGAGGTGGAACGGAGAAATCTAAGAGAGAAACTAGAACGATGAAATTTTTCTCTGTCCTCAGTGATGGAATCACAGACAGTTCAACCAAGGAAGCTGAATCTGTCTCATGTGCAGTTGCACATGCAGGAAAAGTGCATTGCCAAGTTGTTGGGGTACAGACAGTAGAAAAAGAAGGATCCTTGGCAGTAAGAAATGCCATTGAGAAAACTCTGAGAGAAATCTTCAACTTAAGCTATCGAACGCAAGACTGGCAAAGAAACTGGTTGGTTTTGGAAGTGACAGTGCCCCTGGCTCAGAGGGAGAAAACAGTGGGGTGGCCCTGCTTTTACGAGAAATCCAGCCATTGCGCTGTGACTGTATACTGCTTTTGCACATCATCTTGAACTATCCTACGAGGCGGTGTTCCAGAGCATTCCTGTACAACGATGTCAGAAACCTTCTTCACGGCATTTACCACTTCTACCACAGTTCCCCTTTCTCAGGAGTTCTCTGATGACTGCTTTCAAAAGCCTTCACCTTCGACCTGTGATGCCTTCTCAAGTAGGGGGCAGGAGGTGGCTTTCAGGAATTCACAGGCAGCCCTCCAGAACTTTCTCAAGGGATATCCTGCAATAGTCCAGCAACTGCATTTGCAAGTGATTTTGACATACCATACTATTTTTAATTTTCCAGACTGACAGAGAATATTTTTATGGATCAATTTGAAATAATAATTTTAAGAAAGATAAACCGCTATTTTATTCCCAATCTATGTTACAGGCAGATGAAGACAGAAGTGACACCACTCATCAGAAAGCCAAGGAACTCCTAGAGTTCCTTCTCCAAGCAGACATTGTTAAATTTGTCCATTTCTTAGTGGATGTCATTATGTACTTAGCATTTTTCCCGTGTCAATCAGAACAGAAATTTTCCATTGCTGATGTATTTGCCACCTTAGAGTCAACAGTGGAAATGCTCAGAATATATCAAACAAGGTGGAGAGTTGGGAATGATTTGAGGGTCTGTCAAACTTAGGCAGTATGACTGGGGACAATATTTGCCCGGTGACTTTTCATTTAGTTGTTTATTTGGGGATTTTTTCCTCCCCAGACCAGGACCAAAAGAACTTTGGGTAGATTGGTCACCCACTTTCATGGTAACTGCCTGGGAGGAAAGGGGGACATTTCTGATGTAAGAAGCACAGTCTTAACACATCTTATCAAGAAGCTGAAGGCTGCTTCAGAGATGCCAGCCAGGATGTGGTGAAGGCTACCATGATTGGGAGCTTTAAACTGTGGCCCACGAAGATAAACTGCTAGCACCATAGGCACTAACCCAAACATATTGTTTCTTGACCATCTGTAGATTTCTTTCATATATGTGATTTTTCTTGTATATCGATGGCAGAATTTGGAGAAAGAGGTATCCATCCTGATTGCCCATTATGAACCAGTACTGAAGCTGCCAATGTGGAAATCGAAGAAATGGACAATCGAATGGAGCATGTTGAAATTAGAGATATATGCTAGGTAAGCATAGCTGGTATTTATAAATATTTGAATGAAACTTGAGAGTCTCAATCTTACATTTTTCATTCTTTCCCCCAAGATTTCAGAACATCCGCAAATTGACCTGGGATTTTGTGAATTCTGTTTACTTACACAAGTATCCAAATATCCTGACATTAGTGGACCTAGTGCTGACCCCTCCCTGCAAGTTCGCAGAGGCAGAACGTGGCTTTAGTCAGATGAAACTCGCCATGTCACAAATGCATGCCAAGATCAAGGCTGAAAGTATGACGGACCTCCTGATAATCCAGTTGAATTCTCCAGACATTATAACTTTGACCTCGGAAAGCTATCCATTTATGGAATACAAGAACGCCATCTTCCACTGGTGACATGAGAGACTCCATCTGCTTGTTCATCAAACTCAGAAAGCCAAGTATGAAAGTGATACTAGTAATATGACTAATGTTGACTTTCCATTGATCAAAGCAAAAACAAATTCTTTTTAATCTGAAATTTAGAAGTAAAATAGTAACCAGTCTTCACATTCAAACACAGAAGGCATTTGGCATTTTTCCAGACAAAGCAAAAATGTCCTGTACCTTTCTTTTTAAAAAAACAAAACAAAAGATTTATGTATTTATTTTAGAGAGAGAGGGAGCAAGTGGGGGAGGGGGAGAGGGAGAGAGACACTCACTGATGCAGACTTCCCGCTGAGTGCAGAGCCCAGTGCTTGGCTCCATCCAAGGACCCTGAGATCATGAGCTGAGCTGAAATCAAGAGTCGGCGCTTAACTGACCTAGCCACCCAGGCACCCTTCCTATTCCTTTCTAAATTGACTTCTACAGAAGAGGGAATGAACCATGAGAGACTATGGACTCTGGGAAACAAACCGAGGGCTTCAGAGGGGAAGGGGTGGGGGATTGGGATAGGCCGGTGATGGGTAGTAAGGAGGGCACGTATTGCATGGTGCACTGGGTGTTATATTCAAGTAATGAATCATGGAACTTTACATCAAAAAATTTGGGATGTACTATATGGGGACTAACATAATATAATAAAAATTATTATTAAAAATTGACTTCTACAGCCACACATTTTTTCACATTCTTTGGATGGAGGTGATATTCAAAGCAATGGTGTTATTTTTGATGTCATCTTTTGCAGAGTTATTGCTAGGGTGACTAGACTATGATTATGGTCTGAGTTCCCAGGCCTGGCATAATTAACATCTTCCCTGGATAATTCTAAATGACAGCTGCATTGAATAACTAACTTAGGGCCAAACTGGAAGAGAGGCATTTTTGGATCCATGAATCAAATTTCTAAGTTTATCTGTTTATGTTATCACATCTTATGTGAAGGTCAATCGCATATACCTGGGCCATGTAGGTGATGAGGTCAACATTAAAAGTTTTCACAGTTCTTCACGGCGTCACCAGATAAACAATTGTTATGTAAGCTGAAGTATTGTGTTACAACACTTTGCTTATGGTTGCATAATAGCTATGGTTAGCTATTAAAGACAGTGGCAATATAGTGCACCTCTACCAGAATTTTTATTTTCTTTTATTTTTTAAATTTTTTATAATAATTTTTATTGTTATGTTAGTCACCATACAGTATATCCTTAGTTTCCTGATGTAAAGCTCCATGATTCATTATTTGCGTGTAACACCCAGTGCTCCATGCAATATGTGCCCTCCTTAACACCCATCACTGGCCTATCCCAATCCCCACCCCTCTCCCCGAAGCCCTCAGTTTGTTTCCCAGAGTCCATAGTCTCTCATGGTTCATTCCTCCTTCTTTTACCCCTTCATTCTTCCCTTCCTTCTCCTACCAATCTTCCTATTTCTTATGTTCCATAAATGAGTGAAACCATATGATAATTGTCTTTCTCTGCTTGACTTATTTCATTTAGCATTATCTCTCCAGTGCCGTCCATGTTGCAGTAAATGTTGAGAAATCGTTTTTTTATGGCTGAGTATTATTCCATTGTATATATAGACCACATCTTTTTAATCCAGTCATCTGTTGAAGAGCATCTTGGCTCCTTCCCACGATTTGGCTATTGTGGACAATGCTGCTACGAACACTGGGGTTCATATGGCCCTTCTCACTCACGCTCTTTATCTTTGGGGTAAATACCCTGTAGTGCAATTGCTGGATCATAGGGTAGCTCTATTTTTAACTTTTTAAGGGACCTCCACACTGTTTTCCAAAGTGGCTGCACCAACCTGCATTCCCACCAACAGTGTAGGAGGGATCCTCTTTCTCCACATCCTCTCCAACATTTGTTGTTTCCTGCCTTGTCAATTTTTGCCTTTGTAACTGGCATAAGGTGGTATCTCAGTGTGGTTTTGATTTGAATTTCCCTGATGGCTAATGATTTTGAACATTTTTTCATGTGTCTGTTAGCCATTTGTATGTCTTCATTGGAAAAGTGTCTGTTCATATCTTCTGCCCATTTTTTGATTTGATTATTTGTTTCTCGTGTATTGAGTTTGAGAAGTTCTTTGTAGATCTTGGATACTAGTCTTTTATCTGTAGTGTCATTTGCAAATATCTTCTCCCATTCCCTGGGCTGCCTCTTAGTTTTTTTGACTGTTTCCTTGGCTGTGCAGAAGCTTTTTATCTTGATGAAGTCCCACAAGTTCATTTTTTCTTTTGTTTCTCTTGCCTTTGGAGATGTGTCAAGAAAAAAAGTTGCTGTGGCCAATGTCAAAGAAGTTGCAGCCTATGTTCTCCTCTATGATTTTGATGGATTCCTGTCTCACATCGAGGTCTTTCATCCATTTGGACTTTATCTTTGTGTATGGTGTGAGAGAGTGGTCAAGTTTCATTCTTTTGCATGTAGCTGTCCAATTTTCCCAGCACCATTTATTGAAGAGACTGTCTTTTTTCCACTGGATGTTTTTTCCTGCTTTGTCAAAGATTAGTTGCCCAAAGAGCCAATGGTCCATTTCTGGGTTCTCTATTCTGTTCCATTGGTCTATGTGTCTGTTTTTGTGCCAGTACCATGCTGTCTTTGTGATCACAGCTTTGTAGTACAGCTCGAAATCTGGCATTGTGATGCCCCCAGCTTTGTTTTTCCTTCTACCAGAATTTTTAAATACTTAGAGCCTCTTCATGGTTTCATAAAATAGATTTTATTTATGGCTTCATCTTGAGGAACATGAGTGATGATTTCTAACTTGTCTAAAATGTGACGTGTTTTTTACTGAAAATAAAACTCATCTTATTGAACATTCTACTCCCTGGGAAAACGTTTCTCATCTCTTTAAAATTGGATACTCGGGTTTGATCAAAAAGGATAGAGAATTTATTTCTGAACAACCTGTTGTATGGCCAGTCATATCAAAGGAGGAAAGATTCTTCTCTTGCCACCCAAAAAATTAACTTCCAAATCTTAAAATTGTGTATTTGGTTTAAACCACTGACATTTTAAAAGAATTCATGCATTTTCTTAAAGGTTAGAAGAAATGTTAAGGTTCACATTGGACTTTGATAAATGCTAAAAATTCAGATGTAAAAAGAAAAATTTGAGATGCTACGTCTATGTTTCTATTTCTACTCTTTTTATTTCTAAACAAGGAAGAATAGCTCTATACTCTGGACCTGAAAGACCCGAATACATGTAGGAATCTCTGCTGACTCTAGAAGGTACTTCTGTCAGAGGGGCTAGACAGACATTTTTTAAGCAGATTCCTTTGTTTTGTTTTCCTAGTTCTTTTGTAATGCGTGTGCGTGCAGTCTGAAATGAGAGACAGACAAAACAGGCTTCTCTTTTGGACAGGGTAAAATAGATTAGTGAATAAGAGCAAAGCACTTAAAAGGTTAGTGATGAAATAATTTGGAATATTGAGCCAATTGGATAATTGAATTATCACTTCCAGTCCAGTAACTTAACAATTCAAGTCTCCCTGCATTGACAAAAACAAAAACAAGATCTCTTCTGAACCAAGTGCAAAATGAGGATAAATGTGTTACCTTGATTACAGCGGTAATTTGTGTGCATTTGAAACACTTGTACCCCATACTTACCAAAATATTTTACTCTTGTGCTCTACTGCATATAGGAAAACGCACAGTTGTTGGGGTTTTTTTTTTTTTAATTCTAATTCTACTCTGAGCAAAAAGTCAAAGGAAGATTCCGAATTAAAGTATAAATTCTCGGTATTTTGCCCAATCTGAAATGATTTATTACCCGGCCAAAAAAGACATTTTGACTTAGCTGAGGCACAATAATGAGAGCGCCTCGGGAAACTGATTATTATTCTTATGTTTTCAAATGTCTTCTGTTTTCTAAAGGTTACAGTTTTAAATAATATGAATAAAATGATTATATAAATATCCATTTTTGTTCTGTTTTAGCAAAAGAAACAAAATCCCTGTCATATAACATAATTGGAAAAATATTTTTCATTATACCATAGGCATAATAGGACATAAAGCATTTACTGACATCCTGCTGGATCTGGTAACTCTGAACCTTGGAACGAACTGCTTACCTAGCAGCTGGATGCACCTCACTCAACCCGAAGTAAGCTTCCATTTTGTTTGGGTGTCAAAACTCTGAGAATTCTTCTTAGTTGATTAAGTCAATAGTTTTAAATCATCAGTACTTGCAGTGTCTGACATTTAGTGGGCAATCAATAAACCTTGAATGAAGAACAAATGAGCTCGAATCTAAGATACACTATGCATGTGTCCAGCATTGAAAGAATATGAATGATGGCGCTGACAGTCAATGAAACATTATAGAGCCTGGGAGGCTCAGCCTGGGCGTTTGTATCTGCTGCTTCTAGAGGGAGTGATCCTGACTAGTAACAGTAGATGATTCTGGCGGTTCTTGCTTTTCAACATCATCTGTTCCTTAAGAATGTACCAGAAAATAAAATGGTTATAGTATTTCCCTCCGGGCTGTAGAGCCCTTGCACAGCCACTTCTAGAATCTGTATCCTCCGTCTGTTGAAAAGGTAGAGTCACGGAGTCCCATGTGTAAATTTGTTGTGTAACAGTAAGCAAAAACCCCAAATGTCAAGGAAGCAAAAAGTGAAACCGGGTCTAAGTTCTGTCTAGTGTGGATCGGTTGGTAGAACCTGAGGGAACAAGCCTGAGAACTGACTCTCTTCACCAATATAAACTCCTCCTCCCTTCATCTGAATGTCTCATGAAGAAACATGAACTGAGAGAGTTTTAAGATAGAGGCATACAAACATTCCAATGGCATTCCCTGTTTTCTTCTAGTTGCAGGAGTTAACATCTTTATTAATAGTAAACTCGGAGTTTGTGGACTGGCGGAAATTCCTATTAGTAATCTCGATGCCTTGGATCATCCCCAGGGAGGAAGAGCTCCTCGAGACCCTGCAGAGGTTCAAGGCCGTGGATGAAGAGCAGTTGGGCACCATCACTTTCGAGCAGTATATGCAGGTTGCTACCAGGGCCTGGTGGCACTAATATTACTGGAGTACTTTTGACCTAAGAAATGTATTACTTACTGATGTCACATTGCCAGGTCTCGGGCGAGTATTCTGCCCCGTGGCTGTCCATGTCTGGACACCCAGAAGCAGTGCAGACACTGTCCAAGTCCCAGGTGGAAGTCTAGCTTCCAACCCCAGGGAAAGGGTCTGGAAAAAGTCAGAGCTGCGAGGAGAACCAAGAGCTCTGAAAGAAGTCACATCAACTTCATTGTCCTTCTCCTAACTCCTACACAGTGGTCCTTAACCTTGGCTATAAATTAGAATCACTGCAGAGCTTTTAATACGTGTAATGCCCAATACCCAATACTCCGGGAGTAGTAACAACAGTACTACTCAGGGAAATGAACCCAGGGAAAGGGGAAGAGCTTTTTTTTTCCACTTGGTCATGAGCGTGGTGAATGGTGAGATAGTTTTTGACAAGTTAAGTTTGAAATGTCTGTGAGCAATGCAGACAGAAGCATCCAATCTGATACAGCAGATGCCGAACAGATTGCGAGTCACTATCATGTAGGCAGTGATTAAATTTCTGAATAGACGAGATACCCCAGGGAAGTGTAGAAAGTGATGAATAACTCAGTAACATGATACCTGGCCATTGGCCTGGGCAGGTAGGCTACATAACAGGTGACCTTTTCCAAAGCAATTTTGGTAGAGTACAGAATCCAGATTGCAGAGAATTGATGATATGAATAGGTCTCTAGAAAGTGAAGATAAAAGTCAATTCATTTTTTAGAAGTTTGAGTAAAGAAGGAGAATGAAACCCCATAACTAAGAGGGCCTGAATTACTTATTTTGTGTCTACTAATTGAAATCATCTTATTGCTCATCATTTCACATTGCTGGTAGACACAAAAGATGAAAGTGATTATAAGGTTCTAATTTTGAAATAGGGTAACACTCTTTCGGTGCCTGTATCTTGCGTATATTTCAATATCGAAAGAGCACATCCCTTCCTGCTTCTCTTTTTGTCCTTAATTAATGGATGGCGTGCATGTAGACAGCCCTGATGTCCTCATGCTCATGCTGTCGAGCCAGAGGAAATAATACTTGAATATAAGGAGTTTTCCTTCAAAGCTGGTCAAGATAGGTGCTTGGCTGATTGGGCTTTGATATATTTGCTTCCCCAGTAGAGCAATTTATAGATACTACTATCACTGACCTCAACTTAAAACTTGTAAAAATGATTTGGCTAAAAATAAAAACAGAGCAAAATTTACTCTATTTTCATCATTGGCTTAAGATTTTAATAAGTGAGCACTTGCGAAATTACCAACCCTCACTACAGTCTGTGCCGATTACCACAGGATATCAATTTAAACACCCTTTTGTACAAACGTGAGACGAACAAAGGATGTTGGCAATTTTTACCAAAATGCTGAGCCAAAACCAGAAAGCTCCTTTATCAAAAGTGTAAATTTCTTAGAGAAAGTTGGCCGCTGCATTTAAAAGAAAGAAGTACTTATTTGAACACCTCCTGTGTTTGGGGAGCAGTCGATTTCTGAGCTCAGCACTCTCCCCCGCCCACCCAATTCCCAGTCCAAAGGAGCCCCAGATAAGGCCATTTGGAAAAGCCCACTTGGTCATCCCACATGACTTTCAGAGATTTCCAACACTTGCCAGCTCTCACACACACACAACAAAAACAAAACCAAAAAAAAAAAAAAAAAAAGATTATATGGCACAAGCCAAAACCACTTCTAGAGCAAAATTTTATGAGATTTGTAAAAATGCTACGTTAGAAGAGTAAGATAGCGTAACACACATGGCTGAAATGGAGTTCTCTGGGAGAGGAGGTCTTTCTACACTGCTTTTTATTTTGTTTGTCTTTTTCTTTTCTTTTGACTAATTGCAAGTTCGCCTCGACAGCCACTTAAGAGTGTGCTGATTCCCGCAGCTTCTAAAATGGAATGAGATTGTTGGTGAAGTCAGCCGGCTATGTCCCTGGGCTGAGCTGTGCGAACATAAAAGCCTGTTTGCCCTGTACCCCCAGCCCTCCCGCAGCTGTCACATGCTTGCCTCCACTGTATGAGGAGGCCGAGCCACTCTGTGTGGGATTCTGTGATAGTGAACCCTCAGCTCATCTTCTGTCGGTGACAACGCATGTGATTACAGGCTTCATGAGTCAGATGTTCTGGGATCCAAACAACACCTCACTCATTCTTTAAGGAAAAGTAAAAAATGAAACAAAATAAAACAAACAAAATAAAACTTTAGCCATGATGTGGGAAACAAAGGCAGAAGAAAAATTATTAAATTTCCTTACTACTTACAGCCCATGGACACGTCCTTGAAACAGGCAGAGTGACATTCCTCTAGGAACTCTGCTGTCTCCATGTTAATACTTTGCTGATGGCAAAAGGCAATCTTAGCCCAACCCCCAGGACCCTGTAAGTTTACTTTAACATATAAAATAAAAATTCCTTTGGAAACTTCCTTTATCTCAACGCCCCAAAATACACATTAGCAATCATCCCCCAAGTATATGACCTGCCCATATGCATCTGAAGGGTCTCGTGACTGAGTTTTTACTTAGCAGTAATAAATGACCTTCCCTAACAATAGCTAGCCCCCTCAGGATCCTGGAAACCTTGATTCCAAAATACCCGGGAGGCTTACACTACCCCCAACCCCCTCCCAACTTGAAAGTATATGATGGGCCATTTCTCACCCTTGGGGGCTTCATCTCCTTATAAGTTACCCAGTGCCATTCCAGCCTTTCCTCAAAGCACAGGTGATCCTTGGAAGGAAAGAAAGCATAGAGCGTAGGCCAGAGTCAGGTTAGGCAAGCTAGTGGCTCTTGGCAATAGACAGTGATGAGAGTAGGTTGTCACTCTGGAAGACGGTAAGAGAGTTAGACCTGGGAACAAAATGCATATGTATATGAAGTGCTTACCATGTACAAAAATGAAGGTGGAATGACAAATTCTTTAAAGCCAAGGAATTTATACCTGACGTTCAGCAGCAGACATGAATGGCAACACCTAAAGGAATGGACTCAGTGTCCCTTGTGTGGTACAAACACATCAAATTGGAGTTCAGAGGCAAGATCAAGGAGGGGATCTCTAAGGAGGTGTGATCAGAACAGAGCCTGTGCAGGTTTACATGGATAGACAAGAAGTTGCATCTGGTAGGATGGGTGGTGTGAACAGAAGAGCAAGAGTAGGAAATGGTTCCAAGCAGAGAATATGACAGATTAAAGTTTTGAGGAAATTGATACGGTTGCATGGCACAAGCTGAAACAAATAAGAAGGAGACTGAAAACAAAAATGACCCAGAGCTTACTGGGATGGGCTCCGACAGAAGTAAAGGGGCTCTACCCCAGGGTGGCAGGAGTAGGGAGGGAAGGAAGGGAGAGAAGGGGGAGACATTGCCAAATAGAAATTGGAGGATTCGATAATTGATATCACATATGGGTTGAGAAAGAGGGATGTCATTGGGAAGTAGGCCATTGAGTGCTTGAGTCAGTCAGTCACTCACTCAACAAAGATTCTCCCAACAAGGTGCTCCAGCACCACACTAGGCTCTGAGAATCGATAGCCACACGAACAGGACACGTGGAATGTGAGCTATTGTTATAAGTTAAGATCCCTCCAGAATGTTGTCATGCATACAAAATGTAGAGCAGTGACCTCCAAACTCATCACATGCTCCGACGCTAAAATATAGCTTGCATCCCCGGTATGTGGATTTTCATTAATAAATTACACATGTGTACTACTGCACTGATACATTATTTATATTATCAAATTTTTAAGAATAAAAATTACGTAAGAATGATATCAAAATATGTGTAAATGGAAGTTCAAGGATTTTCTCCTGCATCCTCCTGGTTTTTGAACCCTATTTTGGAAACCACTGCTCTAGATAATTGAACAAGACAGCTTCAATCCCTGTGGCTTTTAAAGGAGTGATATTTTAATAACTTTCATTTTTATTTTTTGTATAGGCTGGTCTGTGGTTTACAATAGATGAAGATACAAGAATTCCAGAAAATCCTCTTGAACCCCTGCCATTCAATAGGCAAGAGCATCTTATAGAGGTAATTACTGAGATCCTTAAAAAAAGTTACTACTATAACACTGGTAATTTCGTTGTCTTTTCTTCCACTGGTGTAATTTGTTTTGGATTCCAACCCCCCCAGCCCCCAGTTCCTTTGCTATATCCTCAGAATGTAGACTTTAATGGTTATAAGGTGGCAGCACAGTAAAGTTCTGGGGGAGAACACGGGGACCAAAATATTAGACAGAGTCCCACTGTTAACTCTCTGTGTGATCTTGAACAATTTTCGGAAGCCCTCGGGTCTCACTTTCCTCATTTGTCAAAGTTGCTCAACACATTTGTCTCTGAGGGTCCTTCCAATCTGAAAGCTTAGGATAAGAATTGTCATTTTACCAACACAGTAATCCCCCCTTAGGATACATCCCAAGACCCCAAACCTATGCCTGAAATTGTGGGTAGTCCTGAACCCTATATATACTGTTTTTATAGGTTAAACTTATAAATTAAGCACAGGAAGAGACTAGCAGTAATAGCTAACAATAAAATAAAACAATTATAACAATATTCTGTAAGGAAAGTTATGTGAGTATGGTCTCTCTCTCTCTCTCTCAAAAATTTGTTATTGTGCTTTACTCACTCTCTTCTTGTGATGACATGAGATGATAAAATGCCTGTGAGGAGATGAAGTGAGGTGAATGACATAGGTGTTGTGATGTGGTGTTAGGCTACTATTGGCCCTCTCATGATTCATCAGAGGGAGGATCATCTGTTTCCGGACTGAGGTGGACCACAGTGGACAGTGGGTAACTGAAACCACAGAAAGCAAAACCACAGATAATGGGGACTACTGTATATGTTTTTGTCCATTTCTCTTTGATTTTGATTTACTTGAACAACATACCAAGGGTTCCATAAGTATTGCCCACGACCCGTCTGATTATTATTATTATCAATATTATGATTGCCAATAATGGTATTATTAGCCTCTATCCCTGAGCCCACAATAGAAAGCAGGTCCTTAATACATGTAAAGTACTCTGACTTCAGTGTATATGTTTATAAAAATATCCCTAACACAACCAAGCTCAGTAGGATATGAGAGAAGTTGAATGGTGGATTTAGACAGCTCAGCAAATTAAGTGTATCGATGGTCCAATTTCCAGCCAGCTATTAGTTTAAAACTGCAGTACAAAATTGAACATGACTGCAGTTATAGCCCTAAAGTGAGCAGTTCCCTTCAATCGGATGCCTAGTATCAGAGCACCTCTCCCATGCCAGCAGGAGAACAGGGAAGAGAAGGGGGTCAAGGCATCACCAGAGTCCAAGACCTGAAACGGGCAGGTGTGGGGACAGTCTTTTGTCTTGCTTGTGGTGGGAGTTTTCAATGTGACACTGGAAGACCGAGACCAACCTTGTAAAGCCTTTGGAAGGCCATTTTCTATATGACTTTGTGAACAAATCTGCCAGCAATAAACAGGTTCTTCTGTGATGAAACCGGCACTCTGGATGTGATGTCAAGTCAAAGCACTTTCCTTTTCAGGCAGAGGTTTTAGAAACGTCGATTGAGGGCAGAGCCCTTCAGTTGCCCACCCAGCAGCTAATGCCAGCAGACAGACAGTGCCCTGAGATGGTGCCCTGACGACGGCTAGGCAGTGAAGCAGGAAAGGGCCTTTGGGTGCCAAGGAAGGGAGTGGCTCCCAACTCTTGGTGCCCAGACTGCTGGAAAATGCCTTGGAGGCACTGAACAAAGTTGGCAGCAGACGCAGGACCATGAAGCCTGGGAAAGAAGTGGGGCAAAGGATGGCTGACCTCTGTGTGTGTGTGTGTGTGTGTGTGTGTGTGTGTGTGTGTGTGTGTGAGCGTGTGCACATGAGTGTCTGCGCAGAGGACAGAAAGGAGTGGTGTTTCCCGCCCCTCACTGACTCAGAGACTGGATGCTCCAGATTACGTAAGTCTCAGTGCTCTCAAACTGGGATTCAAAGCACGGATTCCAATGCTTGCAATGTCAAGGTCCTGATGAAGTTACCTGACCCTCTGTGCCTTGGTTTATTTTAGTCCCTCTCCGGCGGGGTTGTGCAGACAGTGATTGGCACATAGTAAGCCCTATGTGTTACCTAAACAGAAGCTAGCCATGCTAACTATAGTGGTTGAAGAATGGCTAATGGTTAACATGCTAGAGAAAGGTGGGCAAAGAGAAAAGATAAAACAACAAAACAAATTTACCCCTTCGACTGTAATTAGAATAGGAAAGACCAAATTGGGGAGGGGGCAGGGAATGCCCCATGGAGAGGAAATTCTGAGGGTCAGGAGCCCTGGGCTCTGTCCCCAGTTCTGTCATGACTCACTGTAGGATGCTGAGCAGGTCCCTTCACTCCGAGGGACTCTACACCCTCTTAAGAAGAGGACTTGGACTACAGTCTCAGGTCCCACCCAAGTCTCCCGCTTTGTCACTTGTGCTCTCTGTGACCCAGGGCCTGCCTCTGAGCCACACTGGCAGGGACTCCTGGAGATAGGCCATTAGCACTGTCCATGGGCTTGAATGACCCCAGAGTTCCAGGCACTGGATGGAAGGCCCCGTTGCATCCAAGAAAGGAACCCTGAGACGTGTCTGTGTTTCAATCACAGTGCTGTCCTCCGACAGTGACAGCGTGCTTCATGATGACTGACAACGTTCCACAGGTCATGTCCTGGCTTCTCAGCTTGCTACACGCTCAATGCCAAGAGCAACTATTCCAGTATTTTAAAATCCTTAGAGATTTCCCGAGAAAAGGCAATTTCATTTTGCCATATTCAAATTCATAGGTGTTACCTTAATCTCGCCACATCTTCTGTTCATGTGAAATCCTTCTATTACTTCGGGCTGGTAATATTGGTTGAGGCCAGGTTTGAAATACTAGCTGTTTGTTAACAGATCCCAAATGCCTATTTTCATCTCAAACTTCCCTTGCAAACCTCCTACATGCAAATACTCATTCGATATCTCCACTTGAATATTCTAGTAGTTATTTCAAACTCTCCGTGTCCAAAGCTGGGTACCTGAGCTCCCATCCCCGCCACCCCACCGTTCCCATCTTCACCCAAGGCCCTCTCCTCTCAATCTGTGGCAACTCTGACCATCCAGTTGCCAAAGCCCAATGACTCATCCCCAAATCTTCTCTTTCAAACCTCACATTCAATCCCTCAGGAAATCCTGGTAGTTCTAGCTTCAAAATATACTGAGGATCAGACCTCTTCCTCTAAGCCCCATGGCCATCACTGGAATAAGCCACAGTCAGCCTCACCTGGATGACTGCAACGGTCTCATGATGGGTCTCCCTGTTTCTCCCTTGTCTTGGTTCAGATTACAGGCGGATCATAGCAGCCTCCACTCACACGCTCCCATGGCTCTGCATTTTCCTCAAAGGAAGAACCCAAATCCTCAAGTAGGCAGCCTGGCCTTGACCCTTGCTCCCTCTCCCCTCATCTCCTGCCATTCTGCCCTGGCCCATCTGTTTCGGCCGCACTGGCTTGCTTATGGAGAAACCACGCGTGGTGCGCCCCTGCCTTAGGACACTGGCCTCAGCAATTCCTTCTGCCTGTGATGCTCTTACCTCGATGTGCTCCCTGGCTAACTCCCTCCAATCTTTGTTCAAATTATACCTTCTCAGTTGTGCAGTCTGCCCCCTTCCCCACTCTTCACTCCCAATTCCTCCTTTCATGACCTACTTTTTGTGCGTTTCCATAATCACTGCCTAATTTACCTAATTTATTTTATGTATTCTTTATTGTCTGCCTTTCCCTTCTAGAAAATAAGCTTTTCAAGAGCAGGCATTTTTATCTCTTTCTTAGTGAATGCATTTTCAGCACCTATAATAGTCCATTCCTAGCACATCATAGATGTTCAGTAAATACTTGCCAATACCCATTCATTAGCTCACAGTTTCTGTGAATCAGAAGTCCAGGCGTGGCTTAGGTAGGTCCTCTGCTTGGGTCTCACAAGGCTGAAATCAAGGCATCAGCTGCAATTGCAATCTCATCCGAGGCCAATTCCGAGATTGGTTCCAAGACTGGCTTCCAAGATGGATTACTGGCAGGATTCAGATCCATGCAGTTGTAGGATGGAGACCTTCAGCCGTGAGAGGCTGCCTGTTGTTCCCTGCCACTTGACCCTCTCCACAACTGGACAGTTTGATTTTTCATGGCTAGAAGGAAAGCATCTCTCTGGCTTTAAATCTCTCCCTAAGTTCTGGGTCCTTTTTAAAAGCGTTCTCCTGATTAGGTCAGGCCCAAGGGTAGGCTTCATTTTGATTAACTCGAAATCAACTGATAAAAGACTTTAATTACATCTGCAAAATCTCTTTACCTTTGCTATATAAGGTGACCTACTCATGGGAATGGCTTTCCCATCACAGTCACAAGCCCTACCCACACACAAGGAGAGGAGATTATACAAGATATATATGCCAGGGGGGTGGGAACCTTTGAAACTTTCTGAGAATTCTGCCTACTACAATATTTCAAATGATCTTAGGAACACGGCAAGCCTTACCTTTTATGAATGCTCTTTCCATTGACTTAAAATCAAGCCTGTATAATTACAGAAAGAGTGCACCTATCAGCTTATTTCATTTTTGCACATCTTTTTTTCAAGATAGATTATTTAGTTGCTTTGTTAAGGGAAATAATGATGTATTGCGCCTGCATAACATTCATAAGAGCAGTTCAGTGGAAATCGTAATGAAGTTCAACAACTCCTGTGAAAGAAATGGAAGCTAGGCCCTCCGGGACCCTGCAGTGGTTATCTGTTAGTGTTAGTCTCCCTCCTACTCCTAGTCCTGCTGGCAATCCCTGAAGTAACTGAGAGGCAAGAGGGGACAAAGAAAACACAAAGTCCTGAAGGAACCCACCAGCTGGATCATAAAAAAAAATCAAAGGATGCCTTACTGTCGAAGAGCGTTTTTAAGAATCTCAGGGTAGCTCTGTGCCTGGCTTACAACAGACGTACAACTCCATTAACTTTGATAAACTGACTGAATGAATGAACTTGCAGATTCCACTGACCTCTAAGACTCTTTCCTGCTTTGCAGCATAATAGATTTTATGTAGTCTCCTATCAAAGTGATTATTATTTAAATTTTTATTGAATTTGTCAAGTAGCAGAAACTTACTCTCCCAAGTGTCTAACTAAATTTGTTCATAGTTGTAAGGATCGTGGGTAATAGAGAATAGCTTGGTATCTATGGATCTAGGCATTTGGGCACTTGCTTCTCAAAGCGGAAGCCAGGACCAGTGACATTAGAATCACCTAAGATTTGCCATACGTGCAGAACCTTACACCATTCCAAAACCATCTACTTCATCAAGCTCATGAGGGAAGCTGGTCTCCTCTTCAAGCAGGGCCATGGAGCTGGTTAGGTGCTTAGGTGTGACCTGTGAGTCCCAGGGTTTGAGCTGCTTTGTCCGGCCCCAGGGGGTATTGGATTCCCATGCACTAACTTCTCCCACTGCCAGATGCACAGCACACTGCAAATGGAGCTGACTTGCAGTGCAGTCTTCTAGAGTGAGAGAGAGATTGCCCAAAAACCCGATATGCGGTGATTAGCGCACTCTCTTCCCCAGCGTGCATCCACCATGGAAAGTCACGTTACTGTCAACAGGTGAAGTATGGAGCTCAGAGCGGTGTTGGCCCGTTGAAAGATTTCAATGGTTAGACCCCCATGACTTTGGGCAACATTTCCCCCTGTCTCCACCCCCCACAGGGATGCCTCCTGGAAGCTCTATATTTGTGAGTCAGAGCCCAGGTTGTCAGAGTGGTGATAAGGATAGACAGATGGGGCCTTGCACTGTGCCTCCCTTTTCCTGCTTAAAATGTAGCCCCACCACCTTTATTAGCATATTCTTTCCTAAATATGTTGATACCATTGATTAGCGTACAATTTTCTTTAACATTAGAATTTTGAACCTTACTTACTCTGTTTTTTAACTTAGCATACTCTTCAGTGAATACCATTCATTGTATATTATGTTTACTGATTCAATCCTCAGAAAGTGGCCTTATTCCAAAGTACCTGGAAGGATCCTTCGTTGCCTGGCCACCTACTGTGTACCCATTTTAAATCTTTTATCTTTGATTGACATTCTTTTTGTGCGACAGTTTTTCTTTAGGCTATTTGCTGACCCTGAGAAGGATCCACCTCAACTTGACTACACGCAGATGCTGCTTTACTTTGCTTGTGATCCAGATGCTGTGGAAGGCGTCTACAGGGCCCTCAGTGTGGCCATCGGGACTCATGTCTTCCACCCAATCGAAACAACTCCTGTTATTACAGAAAAGGTAATTGTGTTCCAGAAATGGACTAGCATTGGGGTCTCCAGGGGGATGCCGGAAGATCCTAAACTTCTAACAACAGAATCCGTTTGTTTCAGCTCTGTTTTTCGGGGTACCTAACACAGCACTTTACACATAGTAGGTATTCAATAAAGCTTTACTCAATTCGATTAAGAACTAGAGACCCACTATCCAAAAAAATACCTTTGTAGTAAAATCAAAATTTGCTCCAAGTTTCTTGGTGGAATCCAAGTTTGTTCTGTAAAGGACAGCCTTCATTTGACATGAAGTGCCGATCCTTATAAATGAAAAAGAAATGGGTATCAATCCAATCTATCTGTCATCCTGTGTGGAAATTGTACGTAAAACAAGTTCAAGCGTCAGATCCCACATATATGTGACACTTGATAGTGTTTCAGGCCAAAGCCCAGCCACCTGAAATCCACAGGTCCCTTGTATCTCCGGCATCCAAAGACAAAGAAGCTTCATAGCTAATAAAACCTCACATTCCCTTTCAGATTTCTAAAGGATTGGCATTCCCTAGCTTTTTGGGGGATGGAAAAGCCCCAGAACAGAGGGCTAACTACCCATGTACTTACTAGGTACCCATTTGCATGACTCTTAGCATTCCCCTGACTTTTTGGGGACAGAGCTGTGGTCCTTGTAATGGAACGCTTTTTCCTTTTATGGACACGGAGGAGAGACAGGTACTGCCCAATCCAAACTCTGCAGATGTCCGAGCCACACTTGTTTGCCTTTCATACATGTCTGTCAAAACAGAGTATGCTGGGTTCCCTTAAAAAAAAAAAAGTAGGGGAAGTTTCTGTGACAGCTTTCACATATGCGAAGAAATAGACCCTCTTAGATCTAAATCTTGGCCCTGAGCAACTGCACGAGAGATGTCCTTCCCCTCCCATCAGGGCCAGAGTGAGGTCAGGCAGGTGCCCAGTAAGCTGACCACTCAGGGCTTTTTGACCCTTCAACACTCACACAGTGACAGAAAGTACAGCAAGAAGTGTTTGTTTCACTCCAGAATTCTGTCTTAAACAGTGGAAGGCCAGTTTCAGTTTTCCCAAGTAAATAAGGCGTTAAGATTTGAACTGCCTTTGTTGGGACTGAATTTGCCACTTCCCCACTGATGTTCCTGTGTCCCCCTATACGTTGGGCCTCCCCGAGCTAACTCGCATGGATCATGGCCTGCCAGGAGGTCTCAGTCAAATGTCTGTCCTCCAGAACAGCTTTCCTGACCTCAGATGATGTCAGGCACCCCCTGCCATATGTTTCTAGTACATTCTGTGCTTCTTTCAAGGTACTCCTCATAGTAACTACTTCTTCAGATCAGCTTCTTTTCTAGACTTTAAGCACCCTGAGGTCAGGGAGGAGCCATCTGTTTTGTTCTGAACCTGCCATAACCTTGAACCCAAATTACTGGCACAAAGCTCAGCAAAAATTTCATTGAGTCAGTTAATTAATTAATTAACTTTGTAAATCATGCCATCTGCATAGCCCTGTGATCCACAAGGAATACAGAAGATGCCAGATTTGCTCCCCTGAAGGGACTCTGTCTAATTGCCCCATCCGTGCAGAAAAGAATGGGCGAATAATGTCCCAAACATGGACGGAACACAGTATAAAGGACAGATTAACACAGGGCCTTAGTGATCAAAAGCAGTGTTTATGCCTTCTTCTTTCCCACTTCCCTATCATCGTTTTTGCTATTGCTTCCATCTGGAATACCTTCATCTCATCCTGAAGGGTCCAAGGCCTTCCCGGTATCCAAGACCTTTTTCAACCACCAGATGATTCATGAAGACTCCCCCCCTCAAGAGCAACACTGAGCGCTGTCAACTGAGCCCCCTTATATTCAGACCCTCCCCGGCAGGGCTGAGTACCACTGCATGCATACATGCATTTATTCAACAAATATTTATCCAGCTTTCCTGCGAACTGGAAACCACCCTTGACCTGGGGATAAAATAAGTAACATATAGACTACATCATATCATAAAAAATGCTAGAGAAAAAAAAGATTATAGGGAAAAATACAGGAGTTGGGGCGGGTCGCAATGCTGGGAACAACAGCAAGGTAATTGCAATTCTAAGTAAAGACAGCAGTGGATGCCAAAGCCCTAATTCTAAAGACCACCCATTGTAGTTGGAGAGGAGTGAGCTGGAGGAGAGTAGTAAGAACAAAAAGTGAGGGGAGAGGGCCCTGAGGGCCACTGTAAGGACCTTGGCTTTGACTCTCACAAGAGACGAGATGAGAAGTTACTGGAACAGAGCCATCTGACTTAAAATGTATGGCGATCTCTCTGGCTGCAGTGTTGAGAGCAGACTGTAGTGGGGCAAAGGAGGGAAGTAAGAAGAGTTGTAATTCAGGCAGCGGTTTGTCTGTCTGTTGAATCCTACTGCTAAATTATTTCTACGTTGAGTTCGGGACACCATGTTAGCTGCCACATAGCAAGTGTTCAATTAGTGTTTGCAAACACAGCGGAAAAGAAGGGAAGAAGAGAGAGGGGAGAGGAATGGAATCCTGTTTCCAAGGTAGGTAGGAGGAGAGCAGACATTCCCAGCGGAGGCAATAGTGGATCCAGGAGGCTGCAACGAGCTGGAAAGTCCAGGAAAAAATGAAGCATGTGCTAGAATTGTTGCTATAGCAACAGACAGCTACCTGGGTGAGTAGCAGCCAGGCCAGCAAGCACAGGAAGGCTCTGCATCCCCTCTGTCCCTAACCCGCTCGTTCACAGAAGCTAGTGTCCCACAGGGGAAGCAAGCCCTGGAGTGCTTCTCTCCAGAGCTCTTCTGAGGTCCAAGGACACTGCACAGGAACTGCCCCATAACCACTGCACCACACAGATGGAACTAGGCTGAGGGGCAGGGGGGCAAAGAGCACGCCCGTGACGCACCACACACAGAGGCCTGTTCCTGGCTCTGGGTGAATCTTAGGAGCTTGAGCTTTTGAAATTCAGGATCCACCCCCCTCCCTCATTCTTGCTCACCCCTTATTCTTACTATACTGCCTCCAATTATGCTACTCTGTTACTGTGCCCTTTCCAGCTGTGTTCTAGTTTCCTGGGCAACCTCTTCCCAGGAAGCCAGAATGAGCCTGCTCAGAAATAACGCCTCCGACAGGTCCACATTCACTCCCAAGACATTAAATCAGATCTCTGCTTTTGCTTTCCGCATAAACAACTGGAAATCTCCCCAATAGTTCATTCTTCCTTACTCCATTTCTGTGACTCATGCTGTTATACTCAATGTGGCACAGACCTTCTGTTCAAATCCATGGCTCCTCGAGTAATTTAAAAGAAACTCAAGAGCGAAGCATTCATGAGTATGCACTAGTCCTAGTGAAGCTCTAAATAAGTTGACATTTGGGGAAATGGTTCATTCTGGCCTGCGTGGTATGGGGTTATGGTGTAGGAATTCAGTAAATTGTAAGCTTGAAACTCCCACATTTTGAAGAGCTTGTTAAAGCATCTTAGCAGAGCATTTGAGATGCTGGGGTTTGAAATAGATAAATTTTCATTCCGTCTTACTCTTTTGACCCTTTGCCCATATTAGTCCCAAGGACTGACCTTTTGTTCTGCCTCTGAGATGTGGGACTGAACTGATTGAATGATAGAAATGCATGGCCAGGCACCATTCCGGGGACACATTTGTTGGGAGATCTTGAGCCTCCGAGAGGTAACTGAGTGTGACATCGTGTTTGCTAAAGCCACAGTCTGTCCTGCTGCTCAGATGTTAACGTGACTCACACAGAGTTTTGATGCCACTAGTAATTGCTCATTCAGAAGCACTGACTTTTCTTCAAACTGGCGTCACCAGTTTTGCTCATACACCCACATTCAAAATTGTGGTCTTTCAGAGATGTCTGTTGGAGAGAGCCTCTTCTCTTGCACCCTCCACAGTCTCACCAGGACGCTGATCTGGCTCCTTTGGTTCCCATCTCAGCTTCCCCTCTCTCCCTGCCCTCTCACTGAACCGCTAAGTCTATTCTGTCTCAACCCTATGGAGAGCAAAAATGGCAAAAATGGCAAAAGCATCCTTTAATATTAATACGGATTTTTCATTAAAATTTCAAATGTTTAAATCGTAGCCTTTTGGTAACGATTCTTTTGTCCCATGATGATTCTATCAGGCCTCTGAAAAGTGAGTCCCTCTCTAATCATGGAAATAGTGCAGAGACGTGAGGCTCTTTCTCTGTTTAATTCAGGTGTCCCCTGCTCTTGGAATCTGACTAGTCATTTGCTCACCCGCAGGTTCTGTCCTTATCATCATGCCCACGCAGCGTTTATACTGCAGTCGCAATAGCAATCCATTCATCCTGCACAACTCGGCAAGATGTTTTACATCCGGACTGTGTTCATTTCATTATACTAAATGTTCTAATGCCCTGGAAAACTATGGATAGGTAGCCAGTGTGATGATCCCCGAGCTTCCCAGGTGGACACAAAGAGGCCAGTTTCACATTTCTGCACTGTAATATTTCAATCGTTTAAAATAGAGAAGAAGTTGAATGGATAGATAGATAGATGTATACTTAATTCCAAAATCTTCACCTGATAAAGCATTCTCTCGCTCTCTCTCTCTTTCTCTTAGATTAGATTAAATTTCCAATTTCCTTGTATACCAGAGGATACAGAAACCCAACCCATACAGAGCTAAGGCAAATGGAACCCATCTTCGTTACACTGCTTACGGCCCCTACAAATCTCCTAAAGGGACTGGCAACTATCAGAGGCTTAATTTGCTGCTGTACCATAATCCTTTTTATACCTGGGACTTTTGTAACTGTTTGGAAAGAATTTGCATGATTAATTCACTTGCACTTAATACTTCTACTGAAGCGAATATTTATAGACATTGGATCCCTACTTTTATTTAAAGCCTAAATTTAGCATTTTTCCCTTCTTGGGATAAAGGAGAACCAATATTTGGGTGTTTTCTGACATCTGACCCAACGACATTCTAAAAACACCCATTTTTCTATGGCAAATCATCAAATATCAATTATCTCATCATGAGACAACACACACACACATAGACACATTTATTACAGTAAATACAACAAATACAAATATGTAGAGTTTTTGGAAAGTACAAAATTAAGTGAAAAAGAAATCACCTGTTCCACTACCACCCGAAGGTAACCATCGTTAACTCTTTACTGTGTCTTTCTTTCATTCACTAACAAGCATAGATATATAAGAAAATGGGATTCTTGTGTATTTATTATTTTCTTTTGTCTTCTTTTTGCACTTATTCTATGAGTGTTTTCTCAGTTCACTAGGTAGTCTTCTAAACCACACTTTTCATGGCAGTATAGTATTCCATCACAGAAATACACAGTAATTTATGTCACCACTTCCCATTTTTGGAATTGCAGCTTTTTTGTGTTTGCTGTAACACTGAACAAACATCCATATACAAAAGTCTTTGTGCACACTAGATTTGTAATTACAGGGTCAACAGGCAGGACTATTTTTCAGGCGTTTGATAAATACGAAATTACATCAGAAACAACGTACTCTTTCCCATACTCACAGGGTCAGTGCCTGACTTCATGGCTTTTGGACACATTTCAAGAAGCAGCCATGACAATCCCACCTGACTTTCCACATTCAATTTGTTTTCTATCTTGCCTTCCAATGTTTAGTTGGGTTTAACCTCCAGTATTAAAACAAACATTTCTAAAGCTCTTAGAATCTATCAAGCTTAAGTAACTAACTTGCCATAACCTCTCAACTATAGTCAATTTCCAAAGCAAATCCTTTAAAAATTTACCTTCACGTACAGAAGTCTGACACCAGTTACACTAATTCACTCCAGTATCCATTTATGGAGGAATCCGAGGCGCCTGGCATGCGGTAAGCCGAAGCATGTATGGACGTAAGTAAGACACACCCCACACAAGGCATCTGTAATCCACAGGCAGAGTTAGTCTAGAATCTTGATGTGATATCCAGTGCAGCTAGCCCATTCTCTTCGATACTTTGTTTGGCTAGGTGGTGGGAGGCACCATCCTTTCACTGCATGAAAAGTATGTGGCAACATTGCTGTGTTCTCAACGTCTCCATTCCTGGAAAGACTTCAGTCCGACTTCATAGTCTCCTCATTTCATCACACAGACCTCCACCTTGACTGACGCGAGTCCGGTTGAGGAATATCCCGAACTCGAGGGAAACTTTGTGAGTGAGGAAAGGGAACTAAGAGAAGACGGGGAGGGAAAGGAAGAAATCCCGGAGAACGCCAACACTGAAAAGATTTCCATGGAAAGACTACTCAAAGTATTCCAAGGAGGAAAGGAAGTACAGGATGCTAACAGATTTGCCAGCCACCTGCAGATGGAGAATGCTTACACAGAGGTTGGTCAGAGTCTTTCATTAAAGGGGTGACCTGTACATAAGAAAAGTTACCCTCAAGTTTTAGCATAGTTTCATGGAAGTACTCTCAAATGTATCATGGTATAGAAATTATGGCAAATTCCTTTATTAAGTAAAATCAGTTTTTAACATCTGCGGGACTATAAAGTTAATTAACTTCATTTTTTTTTTCTTCTTGAAAGAACTTCATAAAAGTATTTCGAGACCTTGGTGCCAAGAATCTGGAGCCAGTTGAAGTTGCTGTTCTTTTAAAGCATCCTTTTATTCAAGATCTGATTTCAAATTATTCAGACTATAAAATCCCTGTGAGTATTCCCCAAAAGTGTCCTAATTCAGTTGAGCTCAGGATCGGGACATGGTGGGACATCTCCAATGTGGATTACAGAGATGGGGGGGGAAGCTGGAGTCGGCCAAACCAGGGTCAGGAGAAGTTAAGCTGGTAACAGCATCAGCTCAGACAGGCCAGCCCGTGATACCCGGAGGGCAGCAAGGTCAGCGACAGGAGAGGAGCTGGCAGTACTGTGGACGATACCGTCAGCATTATGGAACTGCCTCATCAGGCATGGGGCTACTTTGGACCTAAGACAGAAAGCTGGAGGAGATGAGATTAAAGCTGGGTGAGTGGCAGTATTAGTGTTCCGGATCATTCCAGGCATCTAATGACTGGCCTATGACTGAAGGGTATGGAGAATAGAATCCCCCTTTGCCAAAGAGAACTAAGGAGACCATGACACCCAACCAAGTGCCAGCATAGTCATTGCACTCTAATCACAGCCCACAATCTATGTGTTGTGCATATGGCGAGAGTGCACGCAAAAGACCGGGTGCCAGTTCCATCAGGGAAATACTATGTAAGATGGAGAAACTGAGGACAAAACCCAGCGAGACTGGACCAACTCAGAAGGAGGGAAGGAAGAAAAGAAGAGCTGCACTCCAGAGCTCACAGTAAGCAGCCGTTCTGTACCCCACGTTCTGAACGGTCACCGCAGTGGTGGTGCCTGGTCTCCAACAGCAAGGGCTGAGGCAGGCAGGTTGTGCGCTTGCCCCCCTTCACAGTGGGGTAAGTGTGCAGCCCCTTACACACCAGTTCAGCCCTATGAGACCTCCTTATTTGGCTCCTGCTAGGTGTTTATTGGACTACACGGGATTTGCTGAGTTTAAGATAAAACCACTTTCACTTTGATAAAATGAAGGTCATCTAAGATGTATTACTCCTGACTTCTCAGTGATAACCTTCTATGCCCAGAAATGAGACTATTCCAACTTGAATATCTACAGCCCTGAATTGGTTTGTTCTAGATTGCTGATCTTTTTACATAGAAATTGTATTACCTGTGTTGGTAATCACTGAAATTCATTCTAACAAGCTAGCGGACTCTCATCCAGTAGTGAAGTGAGATTAGAGCATTTTGGAACACAGGCTCAGGAATCAGAAAGTCACGGGACTGAATCTCAGCTGTACTAACTAGATCCCTGACTTTCACTTTCTGTTCATCCCAGCTTTCTCATCTGTTAAATGGGAGTAACAGCCGTTACTATTCAAAGGACTGTGGTGAGGATTAAATGAGATCGTGCATAGGAAGCACGTGGCATGGTTCCTGACACTTGGCAAATACTGCAGAAATGATGGCTGTTACGATTACTCTTCACTACTGAGCACTTATTACTGAGGCTGGTAATGTCAGTTTCCATGAGAGACAAAATGAGTACAAAGCTCAATTTCTGTTCTCAAATTCCCCTTCCGTTTGCAAGAGAATTTTTACATGCAAGAAAATAACCAGAGAATGATATATGGTATGCCACCCAAGCACAACATTATAGGGATTCAAAACATAGGACATTTTTTCTCCAGAAGCTGAATCTTCAAAGATGGCCAAGATTGTTGAAAGTGGAGGGACAGGAGAGGACGTGGACATGGATTTGCTGTTGGGGTGGACTGAGGACAGCATCACAGGGAAAAGGAGAGGCCTGTGCAAAAGCGTGAATGCAGGACTGCGTGGGAGGAAGGGGAGCCGGTAGGGCTTCTGAGCAGGGCCATGATGTGACATCAACGTCTTCATCCCGAAGTGTTTGTCTCTTCACCATATCATATCATTAGGTCTCTACCTTTAATAGGGCTCTTTAAAAAAAAGTTGTGTCTCTTTATATAAATAGGCTAAAATCGCTGGAAACATCATTAGTATCAAAAATGTTTGTATCAAAACTGGAGCGTTACATGTCCCTTTCCAGTTTCTTATATCACATATTTTCATTAATAAAGACCAGCCTTCTTCCCCACTTAGGAGGAGGAGGGCACAGGTCAGTGTGACCCTAGAATTCATGGGGACAGTGGACACCAGAACTAGACAAAGGGGTGGAGAAAGGAGGGTGAGGGAGGAGGGGGGAGAGTTGCCGGTTGCGGGGGGAGAGTTGCCGGTTGCGGGGATCTACCCCCCTTTTGCTTTCCTTTGGGCCGGCGTCACCCTGTATAAGGAATGTTCCAGAGCCATATGTTAGAATTTATCTTACATTAACTACCAAGAACCAGTAGGAACATAAAACGATGCCACAATTATTTCCTCCCCTAGTGGGAGGAAAACTCCTTACAAAGCCAGGCAATTTGAGAACGTCTTTACTCTGGCCAGACTAAATATGATTAACTTGCAGAGAAGATTCTCTTCAGCGCTTTCCTGAGAAAAGAAAACAGCCAATGGATGACTGCCTTCCAGAGGCAGCCCCTTGAAAAGAATACCTTGAGAAGGTATTCTGACTCCTAGGGAAAGCTGGAGTCCATGGGGCTCTTTTTCACTTATGTATTGCCCTCATTTTGGAAGGAATTTGATCAACTCGCAGTACACCCCGCTACTGACATTTTGGACGGTAGGTCCCTCCGCACAGGACTGCAGCCAGCATGGCAGGATTCTGGGCTGCCGCCTGCTCTCCCCAGGAGCACTTGGACATACTGACTACGGACACCAGCTCTGCACACTCCCCAGATCTCCTCGGTGTGCGGCGTCCCTCCAGCTGGAGCCAGCCAGCGTGGGGGGTCTGACCTCCTCCAGTCAGCCAGCCTCCGGGGACCAGCACCATCTGACGCTCCAACAGCAGAAAGACCATTAGCCTGTCTGTCACCCATCCGGTCTGTCCATTTATTCCTTCATTGCCAGAGTGCTTCTGCAGAGTCGGCTGCTTCAGCTCCCTCCCTCCTGGCCGCCACCTCTCCTCCCTGGCCCTCCATCTCGAATCCATAAGGGGTCGGAGGACTGTATAAATGGGACTCGTTCCTACAACTGCGAATCAGAGAACTGAGACAATAACCTAAAAAGCCTAAGGCCTGATATTCTAAAATGAAAGAGCTCCCCTTTCCAGTAAGAAGTTCTATTCTCATTTTCACTAAGCAAAGAAAAGAAAGAAGAAAGAAAGAAAGAAAGAAAGAAAGAAAGAAAGAAAGAAAGAAAGAAAGAAAGAAAGACAAAAAAGAAAAGAAAGATAAAAATAAAGGAAAGGAAAAAAAAATCTCTGAAGACTCAGTTTCTGTCAAAGCCATCCTGTCACCATTTCTGCTCCAGATATCCATGTGCGAGTAAATACATCGCATTTTAAAATGAACTTTAACCACAGTGATGTTATTTGAAGATCTTTCAAGATAAGTAGAGCAAAAGCTAGAATGTGGTTTTTCAGGTTAAAATGTTGTTTGCTGTTATAAACAGTGGGGAGTGAAGGTTGTTGCCTGATAGCTCTATGTTTACAAGGTTTGTGTTTGGAAGCAGCAATATTTTAAAATCTATGTTTGAGAAAACTGAGTATTCGTAATTATTTTCGTATGTTTTATTTTTGCTCCTATTGGGAGGTGGCCCGACTTTGTGGTTGAGACAGTGGGCCCAGGAGCCACACCGATTGGGTTCACACCTACAAACTCTGTGACCTGGGGCCAGTGACCTCGTGGTGCCTTGGTTTCCCCATCTGTAGAATAGGGTTACAAACTCTCATAGGGCTCTTGTGTGGAGTAGATGATTTGGTACGTATAAAGTGCTTAAAGGATCAGTGCTTGGCAGCTAGAAAGCACCCAGTAATAAATGTTAGACATTATGATTATTATTACTCTTGTTACTATTACTGGTTTGCTGGTAGTTGCATTGCCCAGGAAATATTACTGAGCCATGTGAAATTATATGTGGAGAAATAAATAAGCTGGGGCATTTCATCTCCTGAATTCAGTGTCTGCTCTTTGAAAAAAAAGAAAAAGGCTTTCATCGTTGCATGCCATGATGACAGAGTCCAAACTGGTGTCCCAGAAATCTCCACGTGACCACACTACCTCTGGGGAAAATCCAGATTTTGTGTTAGATTTTATAGTCATTCAATTAGTGTCATTTATTTAACTTCTACTTTCATAGATCTTATACAAAGAGGTCATTTCAAGTAATGTTCCCAAATTATTAAGAAAATGCTTTGGTTAAATAAATGTGGTAAGATCAATGAAGATACTGTAACTGGGTTGTTAGTGAGCAAAGTCAATTAATTTCCCATGACCAATATATTTCCAAATGTAAGTGAACACATGATTTTCTCTACCAACCTAATAAGTGTAGTCTCTTAAAATGAACACATGCTGACTACATGTAAATTATTTTTAGCAAACCTGTAAATCAAGCATATATCCTTGAAATTAAGGTTTCCATTCAATAGAACACAATAATGAATCTTTTAGTGTGAAAATCCAAATCCCACAGGATTTGGGACACAATTAATTACAAGAGGACAAAATACGAATTATTAAGGGTGACTTGAAGGAACTTTCAACCCACTGTACCTTCAGGGTATCTGACTAAAATAGTCTCCAACCTTCTCCTTTATCTCTGTAACAAAATATGGTGCCCGGTTCCGTGGTTTGTGTTTTCAGAGCACCCATGTCAAACATTTCCAGACTCTCTCGGTTTCTCTCCATTAACTGCTACTGAAAATTATGGCCTCTGACTTCAATAGCAAACTTACCCAGGGCTGACTTACACATCTGGAGCTTATGATTCTGTCCGTGCTGCCGTGTCAGGTGATTCCAGGTCAGCTCACTCCTTCACCCCCAAGTGAGCATTCAGTAGTCAGCATTAGTTATCATAAGTACACTATTCAAAGGAGACCTGTTACGAACACTATGGTGGGTAGGACCAGAAAGGTCAATGGTGAGCAGCTGTTCTTTTTCACTTAGTTCACTCAGGTTTGACCTCTGGCTGCAGGAAATCTGTATTTTCAGAGAACAAGATCTCACAAGAAAATGATTCACTGTGATTCCTGGTAGTGACTGATAATAAGCAGTGTGTGTCACTCAGCAGGGGTCAGCTCAGATAGTGAACTAACTCATGTCTTCTTGCGTAAAAGGACCTCAGTCAAATCGAAACCTTTGGAACTCAGCTCTGAAGAAAAGAAACTTACGTTCTTAAAACATTTCCCTAAATTTGTAGGGGGGTAAAAAGAAACTGTATATATATATATATAATTCTACATTTTCCACGTGTGTTTGTACCCCTTCTACATTTTGATGATGTTTTAAATTTATCTTTTCAATGTCTGTGATGTAAAACGTAAGATGCTGGTATTTTAAATGGAGGAAAACCAGATCTTCTAGTCCTAATATTTAAAAAAACGTGGAGAAATGAGACAATCTCCCCTCCAAATGATCTGCTGGTCTAAAACTCTACAAATCTGTGGACACGATTGATTTGGAATTAGAATTTTTCTTTTATACAAAATGAGTACAGTTGTTCATTCATTAATAGGGAAGTAACACTTTGGCTTGTTCATTATGTGCCAAACCCTGTGTAATTGCTTCTTACAAATGTTATTTAATCTAATAAGACAATTCTTTTCATTATTAGATTAGAGAACAAAGGCTCCAAGATCTTTGATATCGTTCCAAGGGTACAGCCAGTAAGTTGCAGGGTGACATTGCAACTAAATAGGGCACCATTTTCTTAAAGAAAAAAATAAAAACAATTTACTGTTTCATCACTCCCATATATTAGATGATCATTAATCCTAAATCTCTTATTAATATTTGTTACGTCTCTTTGTATCTCTTCCCTTAGGATATTAAAATAATTCTCCAAAGGAGTGAGCACGTATGAGGAAGTGATGGAGAGAGATCTCCTTCAAGGCTTACAGAGGAAAAGAAATGAAGACAAGAGTGTGATTTTTATAATTTGACAACGAATCTTCCAAACATCAATGTAAACAAGGTGTTGGTCATATATGTTGTCATTGTAAGTATAGAAATGACCTACCAGGTTATGAGGAGCAATGAAAAGGGGGCTTTCCTTAACTCAGAGAATATTCTATAATAAACCTTAATTACAGAGCAAAGATCCAAAGTAAGAAGGAATGCATTCTGAAGTGATTCTGAAAATAGACGGCATCAGACAATATGTTCAAAAATAAACACACACATAAGTCATGAGAAGTCCGTATGAGAAGCAGGCAAACAGTGGGCGAACATAGTGAAAATTGCCCGGAGCTCCACATCAGGGAAGTACTGATATGTACATTTTGTCATTCTCGCTCCACCTGCAGTAGAATTGCAAGCTCCATCCCACCCGCCGAAAGAAGGCTGCATCATCAGCTGCTGGTACAGCCACCTCCTATCTTCTATTCCTGATCCTTTCCTAATAGAAGGCGATGTTTCCCATATAGATGGATGTATTTGTAGAATTATATCTTTTTACTTGTATAAATTAATGGCTCAAATTCAGTGATACTTATCTCAAGAAAATGTTTTCTTTTTAAGTGAGTGATAACGTATTCTCAGTGGTGGGCCTTCTGTGAAACCCCTGCTTGGTCCCCATCCCCTCCCTGGCTGCTCCTTCTGAGGCTCTCTGGCTGCTGGATCCTCCTCTCTTTTACTCAACCTCCAAATGTTGGAGGGCCTCAGCACTCAGCCTCCTCCATCTACAGTCAATCCCTGGATGACTCATCGTTTCCATTACTTTGTTGGTATTATAGAGGCTAACACTGAAATTTCTATTCCCATCACCCCTGGAATCCAAACTTCGCTCATACTATCCATTTGATTACCATATTGATAGTTCATAGTCATCGCAGACTCAACCTGTCCAAGCCAACAGGGGGAAACTTTCATAATACAATGGGGTCATGTCACCCCTCTGCTCCAACCCTCTATCGGCATCCCATCTCATGCAGCATCCAGCTCAAGTTCTCACCTTGAGCTTACCCCTTGCTACCTCTCTGAGCTCATCTCCTGCTATTTTGCCTCTTGCCCACTCTACTTACGTGACAAATCCACCTTGTTGTACCTAAAACATACCTGCACACTTCTGTCTCAGGTCCTTTGCACGTGCTTTTTTCTCTGCCTGGAATGATTTTCTCCCAAATACTGGCATGACTTGTCCCCTCACTTCCTTTAGGTACCTGTTTGTGTGACACTTTATCAGGAAGGCCTTCCCTCAACACATAACAAAATAGAAATAACCCACAGCCCAACACAACATAATTTTTTTCCATTGTTCTTATCAACATCTGACAAACAGCATGTTTACTCTTTTGTTTGTCTGTCACTCCACTAGGTTGTAAGTTCCACGAAGTCAGAGATTCTCTTGCATTTTCTTTATTACTATGCTCCAGAACCTAAGACTAAAATCATAGCCAGCTTTAAGTTCTATTGATACATTTGTGCAAAATGTGTGGAAATACCACGTTTAGATTGATCACTAAAACAGCAAGCAATCCAAAGACAATTTCTATTGTTGGTAAGAATTATATTCTCTTTCTGGAGAGTGACATATTTCTTTAATTTGCATCTTGTGGGCTCCATTACCAGAACCCTGTCTTCAAAATGATGGAGGATGGTGACCCAGAAGCACAGAGAAGAAACTCTGCCAGAGATTTCAAAATTCAACTTAGCTGGTTTGCATGTAATTCTAGTTATTACCAGATAATTCTAGTTATTCTAGAGAAAGGAGGAGGGGAATATCTGAAAATCGAAGTCAAATAAATAAAATATCATGATGAGGACACAGGCAATAAACTAATCCACATTTCATCAAGGACTGGGCAAGACGAGGCAACATTACTTTGCAATAGAAAAAAATTAAAAGCAGAGCTAACAGTATCCCTTGCTCTCATAATAGTCTTGCACAACATTGTTAAATAAGGACATTGCAGAATCTCCCTCCTGAGGCCCATTGACTCATCCAAGCAGTAGGAGGGCAACCACCACATGAAAAGGCTCCCTGGTGGGCATTTGCTACCATGTCACAATCTCCTAATCACCATCAAGATTAAGCAGATGTTGTGACTGGACATTACCCAGAGCTGTAAAAGGAGCTCTCCCACACGGGTCCTGGGGCCGGCAAGGTGTGGAACTTCACACTGAAACTGGAGGCTGCATGGGATTCTCCCAAAGGAATAATCTGCTAGAACTCATCAACCTGAAGGCCTGTCAAGTCTTATAATTCTAGGAAATGCCTAACCATCTTCAAATCATTCTGATGCTGCTTTTGCACTAAATATTACTATGTCCTCCAGCTACTGCCTTTGTGAGATGGAAGTCTCTTATCCTGGTGGCTCTCTTCTGGGTATCGTCGTGGGCTTTACAGGATTGTTCATAATATCCATGGGAGCAAAGTCAACAAATACGGAACGAGTGCAAGGGCAAGTTAAGTTCAGACCCAGTGAGGGACACAAAAGATTCACCACACAAATTACTCGTTATCCCTCTTCCTCAATGGGCTGTTACCCACAGGAACTACTATCTCTGTCTATCTTACTGATCGCTGTGATACAAAACACCCACGAAGACGTTCAAAAAGGGATACAGGATCCAGGCGAGTTATACTTATGGGTGACACAGTGTTGAGAGAGATTTGAATTAAATTATGTTTAATAACAGAAAGAGGACCCAATAACGAGGTTAAGGGGCTAATAAGAAGTGACTATAGATAATAATAGCTGCTAGTTTTGAGGGTTTACTATGAGGCCGGCACTCCACCGAGAGCTTTACAAGCATTGTCTCCGTCAATTCTCACCACTCTGTGAGGTAGATACTCTTAGGATTTCCATTTACATAGAATGACCGAGAGATGGTTAACTTGCCCCAAGTCACACAGCTGGTAAGTAATGGACAGACTGGGAACTCGAGAGTAACACCAAAAGCCACCCTCTTACCCGGTTTGCTCAGCTTGTGCACAAGTAACCAATCGCGCAAGCACAGGATGGAGCAAGTATGGCTTAGCTGTGTTTAAAAATAAAAACAAAGGGTTTTGTTCAAAGCAATTTGACTAATTTGCTGTGTGATGTGGCCCCTAACGAATCCAGTGCCCTCAGAGCATTAGCGGTTGTAAGGGACATGTGGATTTTCCTCTGATCTGTGGTAGTCAGACCTCAGCTGCAATTCTGTGTGCAGTTCATGGTCACACACTCTAATATATGCAGAGTTTATATAGGCAGAGGAACTGATTTTTTATTCAGAAGTGAGGAAATTTGAATCCCTTAGCCTTAGGCTTGAGTAGAGAAGCTTCCAACTTAAGGGACAGAGGAGTACTCTCTGCGGTCCCCAGGGATAAACCAACCCTAGTGGTGAATGTTGCAGCATGACAGATTTCAGCAGCCGCTAGCTCCCTGTTGCTAGAAGCATTCTGACAGAGGCAGAGGACCACGTGGCAGAACAGTTGGTCGCCATGACAGGAGTGCCGAACTTCACCCCTTGTCCTGCTCCAACTGCAATTCTGTCTCTACTGAATCAACTTCTCGGCTCTGCCACCTCAACTTCCATCTCCTCAAAGGGCCTTTTCAGCTTGGTCTTCATTATGTATGGATCACACCTTTCTTCAGAGCACTTGGATTAGACTTATCCCACTGTTTGAACGTCCCCTATTCCTTGCACTAGAAGCCCTACCCATAGAGCCCAATACCATACTGCTGTCTCTTAGGTGTTACCCTGTCTGAGCCAGCCGAAGGCTCCCTAAGGGAGAATTACAATGGGAGCGGATGGGATACAGACATTGGATGGGGCATTTGGCCGCATGCCCCATCCATCTTTGAGGTTCTTTGAGAAGAGCTCCTTCTTACTTCTGATTCTCCACTAATGGCAACACCTGCTGTTCTCCTGGTCTTTGACACTCAGAACCTTGCCTCCTGGTTGTCTCTTCCGCCTCACACCAGTCTTATTATTCCATATAAATCTCTCTCACATCTGTCCTCCCCTTTCAGTTCCCACAGTCCCCAGCCTATTTCAAGAGCCCTCAAAATCTTTCTTCTAGGCTCTAGAATAGCTCTCATTTGACCCCTTACTTTATCTTCTACATCTTCCCCTTTTCTACTCCAATCCAGCCTCTGCGCTACTCCCAAAATAATCTTCCTGAAACACTTCTTAAGAATGTCACACTTTTGCTTTAAAAAGTTCCCTCTGACCCCTTGCTGTCAAATAAATCCACATCTCTTAGGATATTATTTAGAATCCGACTTCTTCTATACTCATCATCTTTTTCTCATACTCAGCCTCATACAGCTTCACTCAACATAGCCTCTGATACTTACTAGATAATAAATACAGAACGAAGTAATGAATGAAGAGGGATGTCTCCTCTTACCAGAAATTCTAAAAGGTGAGAACATCTTTTAGAGTAAAGATGTTCCTGTAATCTTTTTCACCCCCTACACTAGATCTGTTGAGAGAATTGATTTCATCTTTTGAGGATTATTTGTGTGTGTGAGAGAGAGGGTGTGTATGGAGGTGGTAAGAGGGTCCCTTTCGTCCTCCCCAAATATCCCTGCAGCTCTGGAGAAGACAGGCTGAGTGACATCAGGGTACATCTCCTGGAGGCTGACTCATGCGTGAAAGCTAAGGGGAACCAAGAATTCTATTGTAATCAGCTCCCTTGAGGATCTGGAGCCTAGTCTAACCCTGAACAGGTCAGCCCAGCAGACCCCATCATCTGGATTCCGTCTAAGACCCTCCCCAACACCCTACCTTATCTTATCTAAACAAAGGGCCCTAACTGTGCCCCAACACCTTTTGCAACTTAGTCTGTCTCCTCTCCTATTTTACTGGCAGATTTGACTTAATAATGAATTTATGTTGCCTGTTGGAGTAGCTCCTTCAGCCTGCAAGAGTTCTCGCGTTCTCTGACACAGGCTTAGGAGGGCATCCTCTGTCACTAGAGGCGTCACCAAAGATTCTGTTGATCTAGGGATAAACAGATCGATGAGCACGTTCACTCAGATTCTTAACATAAGGAAGGGGTGAAATTTTGTTTTTAAGTCTGTGTCAAAACAAATCTGGAAAGACATGCCACTAGAGTCTCATGGCTGCAGTTTAAAGCCCCAAAAGGGCCACCCTGGGCTCAAAGCCACACCTTGAGCACTTGAGCTCCAAGCAAATGCTGTGTGTCTTTGCTCACTTCATGCTAACCACAAGGAGACAGCGACACTGAGCACCGTCTGAAACAGCCTCACCTTGCTGTGCTCCCACAAACCAGGCTGAAACCACAACATCCTTCTCGCACGCGGCAGACCTCTCTACGCGCTCGAAGGCTGAAGGCTTACTCCTCTTCCACTAGTTTCACTGTTTGAACCCATCTCATGGCATAGTCCCTATAAATCAAGGAGAGCCTTTGCCACTAGGCTCCTTGTAGGAGTGTCTACAGGAAGAGTGCATTGGAAGATACCACTTAGCTTTCCCATGCTATAGGAGACCGTAGACCGTTACAATTTTCTTTCCTGAATTTAGCTGCCCTTCACAAAGTTTACCTATCCTGTCAGTAGGATTGTTTGGAAAGTTCTTATATAACGCTAAGGTGCAACTTGTAAAAGTATGCTGCTGCTAGTTCTTGCAGAGGGTGATTTCCTCCAAGCTGATAACCATGTTCCTAAACACTCTATTTTCCTAAAGTAGCAAAGCAGGCAGTAATAAATACTTCTTGGGTATTTGACACGTGCCAGCCACTATTCGAAGCACTTTCTAAGAATTAACTCATTTAATTCTCGTCTAGAGACACCTCATAATGTAGGTATATTGCTATTCTCATTGCTGTGGTGTGAGGGGTTGAGGAGCTCACCTAACCCACGTGGCTGTTAAGGAGCCAGGATTCCTACCAGGGAGGGAATGGATCTGCCTCAAGAGTCTTTACCCTTAACCCTACAACTGTGGGTCGGGTAGAGGCATCAGAAGGTTGAGCCATGTGTTTATATCCCCAGGGGATCCCCTTAGCTAAGAATTGGTCTCTTGAACCCTTGGCTCATTGAGCATTGCCTCCCTACCGACAGAATTTTGCCATCAGGGGTCTTGGCTTATGAAAGATGACTCCAGTGACCTACATACCTGACTTTTTGTGGCCTCCCGGCTTGCCTTGCCTGTGTTGCTAATTTCACTGTCCTTTCTTCCCCTTATTCAGATCTTCATAAATCTGATCGCAACATCTCTCTATTTGACCCTGACCTAACGCATGTGGTCCACTCACTATCTAGCCCCCCTGCTCAGTGGGAAGGGTCTAATCCCTTTCTCTTGACAAATACTTTAGACAGAGGACACTGAGACAGATGAGCCTCCAGAATATCATGATAAATCAAGGTTCTTCTATCAGTTATAGCTTAATTTAATGGACAAATGAAGGAGCATGTGCTGTCACTGAACTCCTACAGTTTCCTTGACTGCATGATTCTGAGACAATTTGACATGAGAACAGAGGCTGCAAACAACAATGCTAGATGGACTTGACAGACATTTGAAAAATGTGGTAGCAGGTCAGATTTCTTAAAAACATAGCTTCTCGGTCTATCTTTAATTTTCATACTTTCAAAAGAGCAGAGGGTAGATTTCACTTTTAATTCTACTATAAGAAAACAGAGCACGTGTACTGTGACAAACACAATTAACCTTCATTGTCAGTGGCAGAGAGGCCACAGGGCATGCATGGCGAGGACTGTCACATACTAAGTGGCCGCTACCAAGTGCTACCTAGCAGTACTGTGGGAAGCCTGAAATTCTGATCTCTATGCAAAATCTCTTCAATTGGAAATATTGACAGCTCATTCAGGTATTTTAAAACATCGTGTGAGCCAGCTCTGTATAAACCAAATGATTATATTTGTGGGCCTCATATGTGGCCCATTGCCCATCCACTTTCCATCCTCAGGTTTTCCAAAGTGGATCATTCCAAGCAAGTCACAGCGTGGTTGTGGCAGCAAGAGTAGAGGCCACCAAACCTGATGCCTCACAGTTTAAAACATGTGTACAGAGCCACAACTAGCGCATGCAACACCATTGTGTGACTCCCCACAAGGCACCTGCTGAGAGACATCCCATCCTTCAGACTCATACAGTATATGGCAGGACACAGCAGATTGGGGAATAGAGTTCAGCCCCCATTCTTCTCTCAACTGGTTACATTTTTGCAGTGCACAAACTGCCCAATCATCTACAGCAGACTTGGTGTGGCTTCATTCAGCATATCTTGACACTAAAACCATGTGGATGAAAAAAATCTGAAGAAGGAAGGCAATCTGTGGCCAAGGTTCTCCAGCTGTCGTGCAACTCCTGGGCTTCCAAGCATTTGGGGCCCCAGCCAGGAGGCCAAGGGTGCACAGCTCAACCAAGACCAGGGTACAACCCCCTCTACAACCTGTTGTCGTATTACCTGCATCTCCCACCCACGCTAGACATGGATGGGTAGAAGAGAGATATTAGACACATGCATGGGATGAGGCTAAACCTTGAAGAAGCCTGGATGTGGTAGCCTAGGGCACGTCTAAGAACAAGCACACAGCACATCGCACAGCCCGTTAGCGCATTTGCCACACGTTCATTTGCATTAGGTGGTTGTCTAGCAATGCAACTTCTACCTAACTCTCGATTTTACCTGCAAGGCTAAATTGAAATGGAAAAGTCAGCACAACTTCCTGTAATCATCCCTCCCCCTATGACTAAGAACAAGGCAAGGCCACTGAGGTGGTGATTACTAGCAGCTCACATTATCAGCTGCGATCAAACTATTGTTCTGGAAACCACAGCTGGTGGATCTATTTCCAGATTGGCTGTGGACTCACTTTATAAGGTTCTCCCTTCTCACAGAAATTCCCAGAGACAGAAGAACATGGTATGAAGATGTATTCCCCATGCCCACCCTGTCCCCTTTTATTGCTACCATCACATCTCCCTTACACTTTGGGGAAATAATAGGAAAATAGATATATCTTTTGAGAACCTTGTTACTGATTCTAAAGGTGCTCTGGGTGAAGGCACTCTCCTTGTTTCCCTCCCATCCTCTGGTTCCCCATCTCTGTCCCCACACCTACCCACCAGCACCGAACCACCTCCCAGCTGAGCTGCACATGGGCAGGAGTTCTGAAGCATCATGGGACCTGTGAGTGGAGAACAATCTCCTCTCCTTCAACTTTCCAGTGAGGCAGTGTGTGCTGTTCTTTCCTGCAGAGGATATGACAGGTCTCCATTCCCACACTAGACACAGCAAAAGCTAAAAGAGCTGTTTCACTAAAACCCTGGGACACGGAACCTCTAAAAGAGAATGACACTAAAAGAAAACAATGTTCTTCCCCCCCATCCCCCCACCCAGAACACCATGAGGCATCAATCCCCTCCCCCACTCTCCACACACAACCTAGACTTCAGTGTCCCAAATGCAGCTGGAGACAGATGCCCCTTAGATGAAAGATACTCTGCAGAGGAAAAAAAAAATTCCTGGCAGGAGTGGTGATGCCCAGAGGAAAGAGGCAAAGCCGGTGAAAGATAAGAAATGGCAGATTCTTTGCTGGGCAGCCTCAATTGTTCGTGAGCACATATGAGAACCATCTCAATCTTCCCAAAGACTCCCCCAAATACTTGGGCAACACTTTTCAGGAGGCCGTTCCTGGGACAGTGGGTAGGTTCAGGGGCCGGAGAAGTTAAATTATTGTTCTTAATGCAAAGTCATTTAGACCCATAAGGTAGCAACACCTGGAGAAACCAGATTTAAAAGATTTGTGGACTTTAGCCTTCAGAGCCTGTGTAGAACTTCCATATATTTTAAATTTCGCCCGTGTGAAATCTTTCCTAAGAGTCAGTTGTATGGACAATGGATCGCTGAGCTGGAGGGGGGTTCTTGTCCCAGGAAGATTTCCAGGACGCATCAGGGGGTGGGGATGTTCCATATCCGAGCTCAGGAGGTGGAGCCGTCTACCCTTCTTCAGACTCTCCCCTCTTGACGTCAGCAGTTCCAGTGTAGATGCTGAAACGTTTATTTTCTACACCTGCTTGTCAGCTCTCTGATTTGCACGAAACCTGAGAACTCTAGTATCTCAAGAAGTTGAATCAGCTGTAAATTTTTAATGCAGTGTTCTGTATTGGGAAATCGGATATTATCGCAAACTTAACCCTGGGATGATGATGACAGTTCGAACGAGGGGGATTTGCAGGAAAACTGTGAAGGTCCTTTATGACAGTGACTCACTCTGCCTGCTCCCGTGGTAGATAAACCCCCAGTGACATCATTACATTCTCATATCCTCAAAAAGCAAGCCGTGTGGTTTGGAGAATTTTCCTTTCCCACCCCGCTTCTTAAACCAGAGTACACTAGTATGACGGCGCCTGCTAGCCAGATACTGCTAGTCAGCAGTAGCGTGTGCAGAGCGCCCGTGAGGCCACAGAGCTGCCATCTCCCTGGAGATCTGAGGGTGGAAAGTAATTGCTATGTTTACAAGAAGTTGCTCTTTAAATTTGTCCAAATAGATAATACATGCACATAGAAAAGTTCAAAGTTTCACACAAATATATGGTGAAAAGCAAGTTTCCATCCCAGTCCTGTCTACCAGTCCCACAGGGCTACACCCAAGAGTCAACTACTATTACTAATTTCTTAACTATCCTTCCAGAGAAGACATTTGTAATTATACCCCCTTCCAATTTAAGACGGATTACAAATGATTTGAAACTGTGATTCAGATGGTAAAGTATGTATGAATCACCTGGGGTTGTTTTTAAGATGTGGATTCTGATTCAGTAAATCCTGGGTAGGACTAAGATGCTGCATTTCTAACAAAATCCCAGGTGATGATGCCAAATCTGCTGGCCTATCATGGGTCACACACTGAATAGCAAGTATTTAGAACCGTGTATTTACTCTAATGTGAACTAATGAGGTAAAAATGTGAATTAAAACACACTTTTCTAGAAAGCAATCTTACAACACTAAAATTAAAAATATTTGAAGTCTACGACACACACACACACACACACAGCTATATAAGTGTACAACTACACACATACCTACAACATATAGGTGTGTTGTTCATTTATTGCCATGGAAATACCTGGGGGAAAAGCCCACTTACAGGGAATGATTGAGTGAACTGTGACATATCCATATCATGAGACATTGTGCAGTCATTTAGAAAAAAAAAAGGACAGAGAGAAAGACTTCAGAAGGTAACTAGTTGATTTAAAGAAATTTCCACAAGGTATTGTTGAGTGAGTAAAGCCAGATTCAGTGGAGTATGTATTAAATGATCCTATTTTTGCAAAATAAAAGACAAAAACTAAAGCCACATGTATGTGTTTTCTTATACGTGCACATAATACACATGTCTGTGTGTGTGCGTGTGTGTCTGTGTGTGTGCATATATGTATATAATGCACTCGTGTGTGTGTGTGGTGCGTATATGCATTGATGTGTGTATGTTATATATGATTCTATGAGCAGATAAAAAAATATAAGATACACACTAAGTTATCAACCTGTATTTAGGGGGTAGGAGGTGATTGTGGGTGAAAGGGACACATGAAAAAGAAAATGAGAGGAAAATTTTATTAAAATAGCATGTATAAATTATCATGTATGGACCTGTGTATGGCATCAAGAACAAGCTATACATACATTTGAAGATAAAATTTGAGACTTCAACATTCACAGAACACGGTCCCCCTCTCTAAACTTCCTTAAAAAGACTTTAAAATGAGTATTTGACAGTCATCATTTCGCTCTTTGGTGCCTACATGGTATCTCCTCATTTGGTTACTTTCAGCAGAAAAAAGGAAAAAAAAATGACAGTGAAGATTGATGTGTCAATAACGGCCGGGGAAGGCATAATTTGGGATTCCCCAAATCAGTTGCTTGTAAGGGTAGCCACCATAACTGTGATTAAATCTTCTTGAGGTCTTCATTGAGAGTTATCACCAATTTCTCTCAGAAATTGCCACCTATCTGTGAAAGCATTCTCTTCAAAGCTTGTTTTCCCCCAAAGAAATAAACACCAAATTAGCAGTATCTAGCCCACATCATGGCGCAGAATGTGGGGCAGATTACCAAAGTATGTGAGACGCACGTAATTTGAAGTCTTTTTATCCACAGAGTAAAGAAACATTATTTTTTCCTCCCCACTGCTTACCCACATCTGAGCGCAATCAGACAAGACACCTAAAATGCATGTACGGCAAATCAGCTAAAAAAAATATGGCCACACTTGCATTTTGTTTTGAAGATTTTCAGATAATATCTGAAAGATTGTTTCCAAGTCACGGTTCTGGTTTTATGGTCCAGGGCAATGCTTTAACCATTTCAGAAATAGATCAGAATTGATGTTTTTAACTCTTNCCCCTTGTAAAATACAGAATGGATTTTAATTTGACTTCAGCGGCAAAGCTATTAGACCTACACAAATATTTAATCTAATATGTTCAGTTACTATCATTCAAAGTGTTTGTTTTTATGGTAAATTTGAGAAGTACTGGGACATCTAGTCATACAGCCATCCAAAACATGTGCTATCCTCTTCCTTCCTTTCTAAGAAGTATCCTTCCTAAAGGAAAGTTCTACCCATGGAATAGGACAAAGTCTTACTTGCCTCATCTTTTTTTTTTTTTTTATGTTCAGTTAGCCACTGTAGAGTACAGCCTTAATTTTTGATGTAGTGTTCAGTGATTCATTAGTTATGTATAACACTCAGTGCTCATCACAGCACATGCCCTCCTTAATACCCATCACCCTGTTACCCATCTCCCCTGTTATCTCATCTTTCTTGATCCTGCATTCACTTTTTTAGAATAGTGTTGACAGGTAGTGTGCTGTTTACTTACAGTTTGTTAAGACGAGTCTGCAAAAGTTGGGGTTCTAAGGGCTTCAGATGCCAACCACGTGTAAACATTTAGTCTTCCTTAACAAATAACTACGTTTCTTTCTCACCTCCATCTGTGGGAATGAAGTGCCATCCACTCAGTAGACATGGAGTCCCCAAGACTGTATGAATAAAATGGTGGAGGCCAAAGCATTTAGGAGAACCAGAACCTCTGATTCTCTCTCATTTCCCATTCCAGCCAAATACTGAACTGCCACTGGACAGTAAGTGTCCAGGCACTCCTCTCTAACAAGGCATTAGCCTCTATGGGTTAAGAAGGCACCAGGGAGATAGTCCCACTTTGTCTCCTCTCCAATGCTTTAAGAATATGAAAGTCAATTGGAAATTCAGGGTTCTATATCTATTACTGGTTCCTGGAAATGTAGCCAATCAGTACTACAGAAGAATACAGGGTGATCCATGGACTGAGAGGGACATCCCCTGGTGAGACATAAGACTTGGCACACAATACATTTAGGGTTAAGATGGTGGAGGAGCAGGGTGACCCTAAGCTTGCCTCCTCCCTAGAACATAGCTAGATAAACATCAAATCATTCCAAACACCCAAGAAATCGATCATAAGTCTTAGAGAACAAAGCTGCATGTCTACAAACAGAAAAAAAAAAAAGAAATAAAAAAGACCTATGGAAGGTAGGAGCTGCAGAGAGTTGATTTGTGAGAGATAGGAGCCAGGGGTGCTGTGAAGGGGAGGGAGCCCTGATCACAGAGACAGTAGGGAGAGAGAATAAGAGAGACAGAAAGAGTGGGGGGGAAAAACACAAGAAAACCATTCCCCAAAATCATTGACTGGGAAAAAGGAGAAGGTTTCAATACCACCACTTTTTTTGTAAACAGTGGAGCCCAAAGACTATAATTTCAGGGATCATTTCTATAGTTTGTTACTATAAACAGTGGAGCACAGAGTCTGAAGTTTCAGAGGTCAGTGCCATAGCCAGGGTCATTCCTGGTGGAGACCTGGTGGGGAAGCAGGTGGAGCCTCAGGAGCGGGCAACAGTCTAAGGATTCTCTGGGTTGCTCGGGGAGAAGCGGCTCCCCTGTTTGGAGAGCACTTGATAGAGGAGAGATGGCCTTTCCATGGACAAAAGACTGTGGGTGCCCTTGAGCTGTCCCATTCACTGGCATAGGACCAAAGACTTCTGCTGAGGGCAGCAAACCCTGGTGCTGGGTGTGTGTTGAAATTCCCATAAACTCTGAACCACTGCACAGTTGCACAACTATTTTCTGGGACAAGACAACATGGCCACAGCACAGTGAGACCCTCCCCCAGAAGATCAGCGCCGGTCCATGCCATGGGGGTCTCTGAAGTGTGGGTTATCAAAACCGAGCCATGCCTGAGATAAAACACAGGAGTTCTGTGCCACCTGGCAGGTGGACAGCTCGTATAAGGACAGGGTGAAGGTGGGGCTCTGGAAGCTGGGGACACAGGAGTGATTGTTTGTGTGTCTGTGCAGTCTTCATGAAGAGTGGAGGGCATGAACTTCCCATTCTGGAGATGAGAGATCAGGGCAAGCCATTTTTCACCCCTTACCCACCAGCACTGAGCCACTTCAGTGAGCTAACCTGTGCCACCAAGTGGGGAATGGAGCCGCTACACCAAGCCATGCCCCCCCTCCCCCATGTCTTGCAGGCACATCTCCCCTAGGGCAAGTCCACCTGAGAAGTAAGCCCCTCTCCCAGAAGACCAGCATAAACCTTTTGACACACCACGTCTACTGACCAAAGAGTGCTACAAAGCTTCAGCTCTAAGGGAAACAGGATCTAGCTTCCTTTGGGTTTTTTTGTTTGGTTGGTTTTTTTGTTGTTGTTTTTGGTTTTGTTTTTACATACAGAAAGAGCAATTATTTTACTTTATTTTTTAATTTTATGTTTTAAATTTTTATCCTTCTTTTTCTTTTTTTTTTCTATCAAGCTTCTCTTAACAAGCAAAACAAAACACATCAAGTATCTAGCTTCCTTTATTTATTTATTTTTCTTTAATTTTTTAATTTTAATTTTACTTTGCTTTATTTATTTATTTGATCCCCAAAATGACAAGACAGAGTAATTCACCCCCCAAAAAAAAAGAACAGGAAGAAATGATGGCCAGGGATTTAATCAATACAGATATGAGTAAGATGTCTGAACTAGACTTTAAAACATCAAATATAAGGATACTAGCTGGGCTTGGGGAAAAAATAAAAGCATAGAAGAGACTAAAGAATCCCTTACTATAGAAAAGAAAGAGCTAACATATAGTCAAGTTGAAATTAAAAATGCCACAAATGATGCAAATCTGAATGGATTTCATAACAAGGTTGGATGAAGCAGAAGAATAAATCAGTGATATAGAAGATAAAATTATGGAAAATAATGAAGCTGAAAAGAAGAGGGAAACAAAGGTAATGGATCATGAAGGTAGACTTAGGGAACTCAGTGACTCATTAAAATGGAATAACATTTGTATCATAGGAGTCCCAGAAGATGAAGAGAGAGAAAAAATTGCAGAAGGTTTATTCAAACAAATTATAGCTGAAAACTTCCCCAATTTGGGGAAGGACACAGACATCAAAATCTAGGAAACAAACTGAAGGCTTCAGAGGGGAGGGGGGTGGGGGAATGGGATAGGCTGGTGATGGGTAGTAAGGAGGGCACGTATTGCATGGTGCACTGGGTGTTATACGCAACTAATGAATCATCGAACTTTACATCAAAAACCAGGGATGTACTGTATGGTGATTAACATAATATAATAAAAAAATATTATTATTAAAAAAATCTAGGAAGTGCAGAGAACTCCCATTAAATTCAACAAAGCTAGCCATCGCCAAGGCATATCATAGTCAAATTCACAGAATCCACAGACAAGAAAGAATCCTGAAAGCAGCAAGAGAATAAAAAGGCCTTAACCTACAAGGGAAAACACATCAGGTTTGCAGCAGATCTGTCCACAGAAACTTGACAGGCCAGAAGAGAGTGGTAGGATATATTCAACATGCTGTATGGAAAAATATGCAGCCAAGAATACTATCTAACAAGGCTGTTGTTCAGAGCAGAAGGAGAGATAAAGAGTTTCCCAGAAAAACAAAAACTGAAGGAGTTTGTTACCACTAAGCCAGCCCTGCAAGAATTATGAAGGAGTCTCTTTGACTGGCAAAGAAAGACCAAAAGCAAAAAAGACTAGAAAGGAACAGAGAACATCACCAGAGACACCAGCTTTACAGGTAATACAATGCACTGAATTCATATCTTTCAATAATCACTCTGAATGTAAATGGACTAAATGCTCCAATCAAAAGACATAGGGTATCCAAATGGATTAAAAAAAAAATAACAAGATCTATCTATATGCTGCCTATAAGAGACTCATTTTAGACCTAAAGACACCTCCAGATTAAAAATGATGGGGTGGAGGAGCACCTGGGTGGCTCAGTTGGTTAAGCCTCTGACTTTGGCTCAGGTCATGATCTCCAGGTCTTGGGATCAAGCCCCGCATCAGTCTCCCTGCTCAGTAGGGAGTCTGCTTCTCCTTCACCACCCCCATTCTCTCCCTCTGCCCCCCCACTCATATTCTCTCTCTCTCAAATAAACAAATGAAATCTTTAAAAAAAGAAAAAAAAGTAAGAAGGTGAGGGGATAGAGAACCATCTATCTTGCAAATAGACATCAAAAGAAAGCCAGAATAAGCATACTCATATCAGACAACCCAGATTTTAAAGCAAAGACGGTAACAAGAGATGCAGAAGGGCATTATATCATAACTAAGGGGTCTATCCATCAAGAAGATCTAGCAATTGTAAGTATTTATGTCCCCAACTTATATATATATACATATATATATATATGTATATATATAAATCATTTTATATATAAATCATTTAATAACAAACATAAGGAAACTCATGATAATAATATACTAATACTAGGGGACTTTAACAACCCACTCACAGCAATGCACAGATCATCTAAGCAGAATCAACATGGAAACAATGGCTTTGAATGACACACTGGACAGGATGGATTTAACAGACATATTCAGAATATTTCATCCTAAAGCAGCAGAATACACATTCTTTTCGAGTGCACATGGAACATTCTCTGTAATAAATCACATACTGGGTCACAAATCAGCCCTAACAAGTACAAAAAGATTGAGATCATACCATGAATATTTTCAGACCCCAACACTATGCTACTTAAAGTCAGTCACAAGAAAAAATTTGGAAAGACCACAAATTCATGGAGGTTAAGGATATCTCACTAAAAAGAATGAATAGGTTAACCAGGAAATTGAAGACGAAATAAAAAGTACAGGGAAGCAAATACAAATGAAAACACAATAGTCCAAAATCTTTGAGATGCAACAAAGGTAGTCCTAAGAGGGAAGTATATTATAATACAGGCCTGGCTCAAGAAGCAAGAAAAGTCTCAAATATACAACCTAAACTTACATCTCAAGATGTAGAAAAGGAACAGAAAATAAAGCCTAAAGCCAACAGAAGAGAGAAAATAACAAATATTAGAGCAGAAATAAGCATAGAAACAACAACAACGACAAAACAGTAGAACAGATCAACAAAACTAAGAGCTGGTTCTTTGAAAGAATTCATAAAATTGATAACCCCCAGCCAGACTTATCAAAAAAAAAAAAAATAGTGAGAGAAAGAGAAAGGACCCAAATAGATAAAATCACAAATGAAAAGGGAGAGATCCCAAATAACACCACAGAAATAGAATTATAAGGGGATATTACAAAAAACTATATGCCAACAGACTGGGAAATCTGGAAGAAATGAACAAATTCCTAGAAACTTACAAACTACTGAAGTTGAAACAGTAAGAAATGGAAAATTTGAACAGACCCATAACCAGCAAAGAAATTGAAACAGTAATCAAAAATCTCCCAAAAAACAAAATTCCAGGGCCAGATGGTTTCCCAGGGGAATTCTACCATACATTTAAAGAAGGGTTAATACCTATTCTTCTCAAACTGTTCCAAAAAACAGAAATGGAAGGAAAACTTAAAAACTCATTCAATGAGGCCAGCATTACCTTGATTCTAAAACCAAAAAAAGACCCCACTTAAAAGAAGAATAACAGGCCAATATCTCTAGTGAACATGGATGCAAAAATTCTCAACAAGATCCTAACAAATTGGATTCAACGGTGCATTAAAAGAATTATACACCGGGGGATGGGCTAGATGGGTGATGTGCATTAAGGAGGGCACTTGTGTTGATCACTGGGTGTTGTATGTAAGTGATGAATCACTGAACTCTACTCCTGAAACCAAGATTACACTGGATGTTAACTAACAAGAATTTAAATAAAAATCTGAAGAAGAAAAAAAAAGACTCGGAAGACTTGGCACACAAATCATGTTTTGCAACTTGTGAGTGCCCTCAACTCAGCTTCACGGCATGGTAAATACTCATTTGTATGACTTAATAAGGAATCTTTTCTGAATTAAGGACAATAATAAGGAATATAACATTCTCCAAGCAGTATAATTTTATTGTTTACAATATCAAGGACACGTGTTTACAGGGGCTAGGATGACAAAAGTGTTTCCTGATCAAAGGACATTTTTCATAAGGTTGACTTTTTTTCCCATGAGCTAACATCCTTAAAATTACAATGAACCTTACAACTAATGTCATCTAGATTTGTGAATTGCAGTAAATAAGAACAACATCAAATTCACATATTAATGTTGTTGGTTCTAAAGCAATCGTAAGGACTCATCAAGTAAGTTGTGCTCATAATTATACCCTCTCAGCTTTCTTTGTGTTTTTTTAACCATGTGTTGCCCTAAGAAGTGTTTTATGCATTGATAGCAACTAATTAAACATCCCTCTGGGTTACCTAACTTGCTAGACTTCTAAAATACTTGATGCCACAGTAATGAAACTTGCTTTAAAGGCAATTTTTAACAGATATTGTCTGTTTCTATCCCGGCCTGGAGCCTGACTGGCTAGTCTTATAATTCTACCCAATTCCACTGAATGGATTGCAATTCATATTTCATTGTTTTGGAAAGAGGGGGCTTTGTAACCTCAATTTTTTTCTTCCTTGTTTTCAAATGATACATAGATGTGTATTGTGAGAGCTGAACTCCTTACACAAGTAGAATTGTGCTTAGCAGGACACTGACCTGACCTACTTTGATGAGAATGTGCTGCACAATTGTAAATCACTTACTGACACTGGCTGACCTATTTTCAATTATGTAAGTCTTCTCTGAAACACTTACTGAGAAGGAACATGAATTAAAATCATTATGGAATTGCCTCTTCAATCGGATCGGAGTAAATTACAAAAAAATACTACTACAAAATCCTATTCTTCTATGCTGTTCAGATAGCAACATCTTTTTCTGTGTTCTTCTTTTTAATCCTTGAGTGTTCTTAATTCATTAAAAATCATCCTTAAGAACCAAACTGCTCCTTTAGTCAATTCTTACCTTCTTTTAAGTGACCAGTTTAATTCATCTTACTAGAATAATGACTCAGATCTGAATAAAATTTTTTAAATCTCTGAAATAAAAAGCTCTTTGCAGGACTTGATCAAATTATCTGGGAAGTTTTTCTTTTTCTTTTTCTTTCCTTTTTTTTTTTTTTTTTTTTGGAGTATCAGGTAAGACGTTGCCTGGATATCACATTTTTGATACTGAATATTGTTGCACGTTAAATATTCTTTACTGAGGACACATGGAAATACAACTCAACTCAAAATGGCACTAGATGAGATTTTGATGGGTCTAGTGTTTATAAGATCCAGAATTATCCAGAAGAGAAAACATCTATCCATTCATTTTTATACAATTACCAAAGTGCTAATTACATGTATTTTGGGTGTTCCCTTATTGGGGAAAATGTTTTTAACACCTGTAAACCACAAGCAGAGTGTCAGATTAAGCAAAGCCCTTTGTTCCCACAATTTGTTCAAGAACAATTTGTATCTGTAAGCAAAATTTGATATCAACACGGTTCTGGCCTGAAATGCTGACTGAGTCCATAAGTTGTCTAACAGCTTAAAAAGTAACAGGTTGATAGATACAAAAGGATTTAGGATGAACTGGGCTTCAGAAACCAAGCAGAACAGGGGTGCGGGGGATCCTTTTAACTTTCTTTCAAAATAGGCTTAAGATTTTTATTGTGTTTCTATTGTCTGGAAAAAAATCAAATCCTACTCATTTGAACACTCTTACGGCACACAGCTACTGCTAAGGGACTAAAACAAAATCAACTTCGGATGCATCACAAAAATAAAAGCCAGCGTGTCAAGATAGAACTATTGCCTTCACTAGGTAAACAGGAAAACCTAATCTCTCTAAAATTTCCTACCTGAGCACCTTTTTTTGTTGTTCAGCAAGCATGTTGGTAAATCACTGGGACACAGCAAGATTGCCTGCAATTGTTAAGATACTGCTTAGCACAGTAACTCACCACAAGATAACAAGGACAGAAATAGCTGTAGCCAACCAGAATGAGGCCAGCTGTTTGTTATTCGCCAAGAAAAAGGGGAAAGGGACCGAAGAGAAAGAAAGACGGGCAAAAACATATTTAAGACTACAGCTTGCTTTCGGGGCACCTGGGTGGCTCAGTCAGTTAAGCGGCCAACTCTTGATTTTGGCTCAGGTCATGATCTCAGGGTTGTGGGATCCAGCCCCTCCTCCAGCCCTGTGTGCAGCTCTGTGCTCAGCGAGGAACCTGCTTGAGATTTTCCTTCTTCCTCTCCCTCTGCCCCTCCCCCCACTCTCTCTCTCTTTCTCTCAAATAAGTAAATAAATCTTTTTTAGAAAGGACTACAGCTTGCTTTCATTGAGAATTGATCTTAACTAAACAGGAACAGGAAAACAGGGAGAGACACTGCAGAACCATTTTAGAGACTTTATAAAGGGCTGGGAGGTGGTGCAAGAATAAAAACATGGAGGATTTGAGATTTTCGTATATCTTAGTAACGTTCTCCATGTATGTGAAGGCTTTTCTGCAAACCCACGAGTAGCAATTCTTGATGTCTACTGACTTCAGCAAAAGAAAATGAGGCTAGGGTCACCTGGGCGGCTCCATCGGTTAAGTGCCCCACTCCTGGTTTCAGTTCAGGTCCTGATCTCATGGCTGGTGAGCTCGAACTCTGCATCGGGCTCCACGCTCAGCAGAAGTCTGCTTGGAAATTCTCTCCCTCTGCCCGTTCTCAGTCTCTCTCTCTCTCTTTCAAATAAACAAATTAATTAATTAATTATTTTTAAAAAAGAAAATGAGCCTAAACTACTCCATGAATTAACTTAATTTTCAAGCTTCCCTTATTCAGCCAACTTAGAGAGGTACAGATGACATCAGAGAGAATTTATAGAAATGGTAGAGAGAACCTGGCTATGCAAGCCACTCCTCTGAATCTCAGTTTTCTAATTTTAAAAATGCATAAAAGAATGTTTTTGCAAAGAGATGAACCCTAAGGCATTTAGCAGGAACCTGACATATAACAGATATTCGGCAAATGGTGACAATTACTACTGGCTGGGCTCTCAGATCTGCTTTTTCTGTTGTCTTCTGCACCAGAAGTTGATTTTGCTACTTGGCTTCCTCTGTTTGATTCCATGCAAACCTGGACTCATTCTATGAAATCCACAGAGTCAGGTGATTTAAAATAAAAGCAGGCAAATTAATCTTCGGGGATCACATAATTCACTGAGCCTTTCCCTTTGCAGCCTTCTGGTCTATTGCTACATAGAGGCAGCCCTTGAGTGTTATCTCCCAAGTTAACCTGCTCCTAGGAGGATGGAGGAGATGGGTGGCCAGGGAAGAAGAAACAAAGTTGCCTACTCCCTGGAATGGTATTAAAAACTCACCATACTGATGAAAGGAGGCTGTAAGGTAAGCAGTCCTCACTACAGTTTGCATTTATTGCAACACTTTATGGTAGACAAATATTCCCTTCACTTGGCAAAAATAATAATAACGATAAATGTTTTTCATGGTCAGTTTTCTTGTACATAGACATCGGTCGTGTTTTTCCACACCCACCTTGTGTTCCCATCTATTTTTGTTCACTGCTGCATAGCACTATTTTTTTTCCTTTTTGGTCAACAAAATGATAATTCATCACTGGGTTTCACATTTCCAAATGAACTGAAAAATGAAATCCAAAAGTATATTTTGCAATATTTAAAATTATTGTTATTTGGAAATTTTTAATTTCATCACTTGGAAAATGAAATTTTAAAGTTTAGTCAAGATAATGGAAAAGGATGTTAGAAGTATATACTAAATGCTAACCACCAACTCCAGACAAAGACTTCATCAACACGAATCGTCTCATTTCTTCAAATGTTAGTCATAAGGCATCACTTTCAGTCTTTCTCTGATTAACACTGAAAAAAGAAACCACCCCTTTCCCTCAACTTTCTAGGTAGATGTTTTATAATTACAAGAAATGTTTGTTTATGAAGCAATTGAGGGAATGAATGATGCAAAATAAGAATCCTTTATGAATTCCAGCAGTTAATTAGGAATTGATACAATCATAATTGGGGGTGGAGGGGAGGAAAGAAGGAATCCTGAGAATTTTTATCAAAAGAAAAGTCTGAAAGTTCTGAGTGGTGAGTGAGAAAAAGCCCAAGTAGGAGAGAAAAATACAGCTCATAGTAAGAAAGCTACCAGTGAAAAGCAGTCCACTGAAGGGCTGCATTGTAGTGAGGGAAGGGCACTTCTGAATAGGCTTGAAATTAGCATTATCTCTGGAAAGAGCCAAGTGAGTAAATGCATATTCATGGGGCTCACTACCCTCCAGCATTATCATCACCACCACCGTTAATACATGCCGAACATCTTGTTTGATCTCATTTGATGATGACAACAACCTTATTTAGTAGGAAACTCAGACTTTGAGATGTTGAATACCCTCTCCAGGGTCACACTGCTGTGTTAAGAGCACAGATCTATAGGATTCCAAACCCATTGTAGTAACTGCTATACCAATCTGCCCCAAAGAATACAATTTAAAGTCGATATACCTTGGAAGGAGTCAAACTCTGAACATCTAACCACCATTCATTCAGCCACACATTAATCTTGTCCAATCTCTCAGACCCAAAAAGAACACCTCATGTCCTATTAGTCAAACATGCTTTCCACTACACTTGCAGCTACCATGAAATAAAATGCAGTTTCAAAGCAAGACATTTCTGTGCTCTGTACATATCTGTGAGCTTATCACACAATGTGAAATAAGAGATTTTCAATCAGTCTCATTGGAATCCCACTAACAGCACACAATTCTTTAAATCACATCATCCGAACTATGAGTCATCTTTTCCTGTATTTGTACTATCGTTCTAGCTAACCATACTAAAATACTAAAGTATGACTCTTTTGTTAGTAATACTTTCCCTAACCAGATATGGGACTGTAAGGGATAGACTCACAAGGTATTGACCTCCCCTCTTCTCTCCATGATTTTCTTAAAAATATATACCTTGATTAATTAGACATTTGAAGAGATCAACAAAATTTACAAAAGCCTTTAAACTAAGAAAGAAAAAGATTCAAATTGCTAAATTCAGGAATGGAAGAGGAGATTATAATATATAATTAGATAATTGAGGCGATAAACAAATTCCCAGGAAGACACAAACTACCAAAACTGACTCAAAAAGAAATAGAAAATCTGAATAACCTTAAACAAATAAAGAGATTGAATTAGTAATTTTAAAACTTCCCACAATGAAAAGGCCTGGGTGGCTTCACTGATAAATCCTAGCAAACATTTAGAGAAGATCTAATGCTAATCCTTCACAAATTCTTCCAAAATATAAAAGAGCTTGGGAAACTTCCCAATTTATTCTAAGATGCCAGTATTACCCTGTGCCAAAACCAAATAAAGACATCGCAAGAAAAAACTACAGACCGATGTCCTGTATGAACACAGATGCAAAAATGCTCAACTAGCAAAATTGAATCCAGTAACATAACAAGGTCATGACCAAGGAAGAGAGGTTGGTTTAACATCTGAAAATTAGTACAAGTCATGTACCCTATTGGTAAAATAAAAGACAAAACATACATAATCACCTCAATAGATGCAAAAAGCATTTGACAAAATACACCACCTTTTCATGATGAAAATACTCGACAAAGTAGGGATAGGAAGGAAATTCCTCAACCTGATAAGAGGCAACTAACAAAAAACAACAGCTGATATCATGTTCAATGATAAATGGCTGAATGTTTTCCCCCTACGATCAGAAACAAGACAAGAGTGTCCTCTCTCACCAGTTCTACTTAGCATTGTGCTGGAAACTCTAACCAGGGGATTTAGTCAAGTAAAAGAATTAAAAGTATTCCAGATCAGAAAGAAAGAAGGAAAACTACCCCCTTCAAAAATGACATGATTTATATACAGAAATTACTAATCAATCCATAAGGGAAAAAAAAGCTATTAGAACAAATGAGAAAGATTATAGGCTATAAGATCCATATTCTAAAAGCAACTGTATTATTATACCAGAGCAAATAATATGAAAAGGAAATTAAGAAGACAAGACCCTTTACAGGAGCAGCAAAGGGATTAAAATATCTAGGAATAAATGTAACAAAATAGAATGTGAGATGTGAAAACTGAAATCCATAAAACATTGCTGAAGAAATTAGTGAAAACCTTAGAAATGGAAAAATGCCCTGTATTGATGAATTGGAAGGCTTAATATTGTTTATATATGAATACTCCCAAAACCAATTTTCAGATTTCATGTAACCCTATCAAATTCCAGCTACCTTATATGCAGAAATTGGCAACCTGATCCTAAAATTCACAGAAATGCTAGGCACCCAAAATAGCCAAAACATTCTCGAGAAAAAGAACAAAGTTGGAGGACTCATACTTCCTGATTTCAAAACTTAACCTGGGTGGCTCAGTTGGTAAAGCAGCTATCTCCTGATTTCAGCTTGGGTCATGATCTCGGGGTCCTGGGATTGAGCCCTGCATTGGGCTCTGTGTTCAGGAGGAAGTCTGCTTGGGATTCTCTCTCTCCTTCTCCCTCTGCCCCTTCCCCCTCCTGTTCTTTCTCTCTTTCTCTTTCTGTTTCTCTCTGTCTCAAATAAATAAATAAATCTTTTTTAAAAAACTTAACTACAAGGCTATAGTAATACAGGCCGTGTAGTATTACCATGTACAGTAGTACCATCTCTATTCTACTCTCCAGTGCCCTAGAGGTTAAGGGAAACCTGTGGGATGGCTACCTCCCAGCATGCTGGTGAGAAGTGAAGCGCAGGTCCCCTCTACTCTTTCATCCCCCAAACCTATGTTAGGACCTTCTCCCTCACCTTGGATTTATATCTTAGTGCAGGGAGGTGTTAAGATGCTGGGGTCCACATCATGAGTGCTCACCAGCACTCGACTCTCTCTTTCCTACTCTAACTCCTGATTTCCCTCCCGTTCCTCAGTTAGAAGCTCTTTATCTAGTTATGAGAGAAAGAGAGGGAGAGAGGGGCATGGGTAGGAGTGGGTGTGTGTATCGAACTGGCTTCGGGTGAGGTAGGGAAAGGNNNACACGCCTTACCTGAAAAACAATTGTTCTAAATTTCCTCTACCTTTTAGAGTGTGGCTTTGACATTGAAAGCCAGAAATGTGAAGTCTCTGTTTTCTAGTATCACAATTTTCATTTGGGGCCAATAGAGACCTCCTGGGGGAGGGTTTCTGGGTAAAAGCTAATGACTGGAGAGACACATGGTTTAACATCGTACACCAGCTGCCACTTTTTTTACCCTCTTGATGAAAGCAAATGGTGGAGAAAGCTTGCCTGCACCAAATACTGAGGTGACAGGCACTGAAGCATGTACTTCAACCATAGAGTGACCCTCAGAATTAAATATTATTCCCCCATTTTGCTGATGAGAGGCATTTGCTGAAGTAGAATTACAGCCCAGGTGTGATTCCAAATCCATGCCCTATTCACTAGAATCTAGAGATTTTTAATTTTTACGTAATAGATCTCATTTTTTTTCCAAACAAAATCCTATACAGAAAGCTACATTATAAAACAGATTTTAAGCAGGAGGAAGGTTACTTTTCTCCTGGTTCAGAGTATTCTCTCATTGGTTCCTTCAGCCCCTCCCTCAAGTACAGTCTGTCCATGTTGGGAATAAGAAGAGAGAGGGATTTTCTTTTCCCTATTTCTAGCCCCATCTGAATGGCCATTCTCCTCCAGGACTTAGCAATTATATGACACTTTGTTGGGAGGGAAAGCCAGATCATATTAGAGCATTGTCCTCTTTGGGAAGTTGGAGGGGAAGTTGACAACTGTGGTGAAGTGAAGTCCTCACCATTTCCTGTGGGAAGGATGGCTGGCAGAGCCCTCAATTATGGCATTGTGTAGGGTCCCCCAGAGTGGAGAGAAGGGGCTCTGACTCACCTTGCAAGGAGATCCCAAGTGTTGGCATATGGTTTGCAGCTGTGGGCTCCATTCCTTCCCACCTGAGCTCTCCCAGGTGCTCCCTGTCGACCTAGGAATATGCCCTCTTTCCCCACCCTCTCTCTCCATTCTCCTCTCCCTCAATGTGGATACTCATCTAGACTGAGGGACGGAAAGAGTGGTATTTGAGGGGGCAGAGGAGTTGAGAATCCTCTCCTTTGTGACCCTATTTATGCCCCTCTTCTCTTTTTTTTTTTTTTAAGATTTTATTTATTTATTTGACAGAGATAGAGACAGCCAGCCAGAGAGGGAACACAAGCAGGGAGAGTGGGAGAGGAAGAAGCAGGCTCATATCGGAGGAGCCTGATGTGGGGCTCGATCCCATAACGCCAGGATCACGCCCTGAGCCGAAGGCAGACGCCCAACCGCTGTGCCACCCAGGCGCCCCAACCCCTCTTCTCTTTTACTACCTCCAAAGCTCAGACTTTTGAATTCAAAACCCAGGAAGAGATGCTCTTCTTAAATGTTTTCAACTGGCACCTTTTTTCCCTGAGTGAAGAGTTCAGAATGTCTCGCTCTTGTATGAGGAGTGGGGGATGCGAAGAGCCAAAAAGGGAAGGAAACCCCATGGGTAGGAGCAGGGAGGAGACAGTGGTTAATATTTCCCAAATATCACCATGCAGGAGCTAGACCCACCACACGCTGGCTCAGCTTCCTCCTCTTCCTTCCTACATCCTCTGGTGGCCCTTAAGGCCTTGATGAAAGACACTGTGAAAATCTGGGCACAAAACACTGCCCAGAACACCTAAGATTTTACTTAAAATGGGATTTTGCCTTTCTGAAAGACATTGTAAAGTAACCAGCGCAGGCAAAATTCAGCTTCTCATAATAAACTGCAAAAATTGAGTCCTTTCAGTGAAAACACAAGTACAAGATGTCCGCTGGTAGAAAGTCTGAAGTTCCCTGCTTGCCCCTGCCACCTTTATTATTCTGCACTTACCCAAAATAAATCCCCTCCTTGCTGCTTCTAGTAATGGAAGAGAGTTTAGCTGAGAAAACACACAACTCGGGCTGAAGTTAGGGAATAGACGGTGCTGTTTGTAGAGAGGAAAACGGTTGCTTTGGAAAGTCCACAAGCAGGGCCTGGACAGAAGAAAATGGTGAGGGGCCTCCCCAGGAGTAAGGCCAACCCCCTTCCAGTCAGTGGGGGTAGAATAAGAAAGGACAGCCTTATCTGCTCCAGAGTAGGGAAGGTAGAGCCAGGACAAATATTCAATGTTTGTACTGTTAGACATACCTCCCCTCACCTGCCAAGACTGACGTGAGAGAAATAGCCAGGAAACTCAAATCAGGAGTCTCAGACCCAGCTGCCTGCGTCTCTACTGGTCCATGGTCCCCCTGAGGACAGCTCGGCTACTTTGTCATGGTGTCCCCCCTGGGTCAATGTACTGGATTTTAAAATTTTGTGTCACAGTCCTTTCTGAGGTTCTAATAAAAGAAAAAACCTTTTATCCTCATATATTGCTTAGAATTTCAAGAGATGCATGGAGTACCCAAATTTGGAACCCTAGCTTTACAGTTTTAATTTTCATTAAAGCCCCTTGGGATCAGAGACCTGAGATTCGAGAAAATGGGCCTGATATGAATATTAAAAGTCTTACTTCCGCAGGGGGCAAGTGCAAACTCCATCCTGCCCAGATCTAGGTCCATTCGCCTGATAAACCACTTCGCATTCTTTAATCCCGAGATCAATGCCTCCTCTCTCGTCCCGCAGATGGAGTGACTACTTCTGCCTGTGTTCTTCGTGATACGTACTTGTGCATAACTGCTGAGGATACAACCCTTGCAGAATCCATTTCCTCTCCCCAACATTCATTCTCCCCTTCTTCCTCCTACTAATAGATTTTCCAATTTAAGTTGTAGGCACAGTTACTGCTTTTCAGACTACATTTTCCTTTCTCTCTTGCAGCTAAAGCGGCCGTGGTGACTATTTTCTAGCCAGTAAGACAAGACTAGAAGTCATACATGCAATTTCCAGATCAAGTTCTTAAAAAGGACGCTGATTCCTCTTCACTTTCTTGATGTATCTGCTTCCCAAAGGCTGGAATAAGATCACGGTGCTGGTCAGCTGACCTTAAATACACAGACAAGAGCAACATCCTAGGAAATGAAAGAGTAGGCGGGGTGCCTAACTGAATGAACGCACGAAGCTGCCTAACTGCCGTGGAGCAGCTCCTCTGAGAGAGCATCTGCACCTTTGTTAGAGCCACTGTATTTCCAAGTCCCCTTGTTTCAGCAGAATAGCCCAACGAATACACATAGAAACAAACAAAAGTCCTATAGAAAATTCCACAGTCTCCTGAGACTGATCACTAAAAGCATCAAAGTTTACATATCTGTAAGCATAGTAGGCAGTACTTATTTATTTTCTTGAGAAGTATCTGGAAGAAACCGTTGTATCTTAAATATGTAGTGCAGTCTCATAATCTGCCAACAGACAGACGCCTTGCTCCTTCTTTTCCACGAACACCTGCCCACTCTATGTGGCATTTCCGTGAACAATATCACTCAGGGTCACTTTTCATGTTGACTTTGCTTATGTGGGTATTTAGCTTAGGAAATGATCAGACGCCAGTGCTGGTCTTGGGGACTTAATTTGCACAGGTGCTGGGTTCTGAGAGGGCAGGGAAGCCTGAGAAGTAGAATTGAGGGCCCTTACCAGTTTTCCCAGTTGTCTGGATTTGGATACAGGCGTGGCAGTCGGCACTGCAGGCCCTTGGAAAGTGTTCTGCAGGCACATAGGACCTTCCCTGCAAGGACCGCTGTACAGAGAGAGTCACAGGCCAGGACCCAGGATGGTGTCACTTAATCCAGACTTTTCTGCAAAACACTACAAGGCATTGCCCCTAGAGCTGTGAGCAGGAGCCTTCTGTGACCTGTCAGTCGGGAAGGGCCCGAAGGGAGAGACAGACCCACACCTTGCCCCGGCTGCCCACAGAAGCACCAGGATCCGCAGCCATTGGGTACCACTTTCCCCGAGGATTGACACTCCGGTTCACGTTTTTATCAAAATTTGAGCATGTATTGACATCAAAACACCCTCTGGCAGACATGTCTTTAGCAAAGAGTGAAAAACGGGCACTCAAAGGCTCCGTTTTGGTTGTACCCAAAGACAGAGACTAAAACCTTGTCAGGGCGACACAGCTCTGACATTTCAAACTCCGCTCAGAACGAACTCGTTGCATGACATGACAGCAAGGTACAGGCTGAAGACACAGGGTAAGGAGGAAAGGGAAATGAAAGAAGAGCCACAACAAGGAAAACGCTGTGCTCCTGGAAATGAAACTTCACGATGTTGGGACTCCCCCTTAGAGCCCTAGGGACTGACTCAGCACACACCGATAAAATGCTAAAGACAATTCATTTAGGACTAGAGCAAGATTAGGTCTCCCTACAGTCATCCTCACCTACTTGACACCCCAGGGGGTTTTCCTCTTTTTCTTCATAGTTCCTGGGGGTCCCCCGTCACTCCACTGAGCTGGCCTGGATATCTTTCTTCGAGGAGAAGGCAGGTGCCCAAGACTGTTTCCCATCTTATGGATAACATCTTACTGTTAATTAAGGAAGGTAAGAACAGGGGGAGAAGCGCACTTTAACCGATTTCATAGAACGTGTTTTGGAACTTTCTGAGTATTTTTTAAACATCAGATTTTGCCCGGGATATTCCTATAGCAACATCTACTGCTTATTGTTAGCATTATAACTGCTGTTCCCTTTTATTGTCCTTCAATATCCAATCACAAGGTGAGTAGTTTTAAATCTTTCTCATTTGAGACAAATTACTAAATGTTAACAGCTATTTTATAAACTTCATACAAAAACTGACTCTGAGAAGTGCTTTTGTCTTGAAACAGTGTGTTTCCCAAGGGTGCTGAAAAAGATAGCGCATCGGTGCCTGGCACACTACATTTAGGTTTGCTGTCAGGGATGGAAATGAAATTTCTGGTCCTAAGAGATGAGTTCAGAGAGTGAGGATTAGTAATGAGATTCTCAGCCTGAATTTGCCCAGGAAAATCTTTGTCCTTACAGACTGGGACAAAGAGAGAAAACCTAGGGCTTCCTGGAGGGGATTTTTACCAAGAAAACAAACAACAAACAATCAAGTAAAAGGTGCACACACTCTTCTAACCCCACTATCCAGTAATCTCCAATCTGGCTAAAAGGTGAGTTGTCGGAGCTCTTCAAGACTCTACTTGTTATATACAAAGGTATACACATAACTTATTACAGTAGGAAAATAAAGGAAAATCATTCTTGCTTTCTCTGTTTAATAAATAGTCTGAATGATCACACACACACACACACACACACACACACAAAGGAAGAAAAGAAAGTTGTGACCAATTGATACTGGGAGTCTTACAAGGTCATTGTGTTCTGCTTGTATATGAGAACAATAAAATGCCTTTCCTTTTCTATGATTCACCACATCATAGGAACGCATGAGACTAAAAGAAGACACCATATAAGAGAGGGAAGAGAGAAGGTAGTGATGGAAGGAAATGATGGGAGCAGAGAAGGGTGGACGTGTGCTGCAATCAGGATCTGCTTTGTCCTCAGTCCACTGCTGGGGTCCTGACTTTGCAGGTGAAGACTCAGGTGTCCTGAGCATCTCTCCTGATCTGCTTTCCTTAGCTCTCCACTTCTTTCACAGAGTAATGACAAAGCAACATAGTGAATGTCTCCCATCTGGGGCAGCAGGTGGAAGCAACTTCTTCCTAAGTTTCCAAAGGCCTGGGAAGACCTAGGTGAATAAAGTAGAGAAGGCACCATTGCTCTCCCAGAATCTCTAGAAGGACTAGAGAGGCTTCTCTTTTCTTTGAGCTCCCCACACTATATCTAGGTTTCTCTCTAGGTCCTTCGGCATCTCCTGCCCCACCCAAAAAGAGTAAGTACACCAGTGGAAATCCCCTGAGCAAACTAGCACATGCTGTACCAAAATATTGTGTCTTGGCTTTGTTCTTTTACATCTTCACAACTAAAGGAAAGAGATACAATCAAAATGATAGTCCACTAAAATGATAAACAAGAGAATTTAAAGAGACACAACCCAATTACTCGCTCATGGAGTGAAAATCTGAGCAATTCATGAGACCTGTGTTGGTGGAAAGATATAATTCGTGATTCCTTCTCTAACACTTACTTAGTTTATGGGAATTTATAATTATATCTTCCTTGAAAGGATATTCAGCTCAATGCAAAAACATACCAATTTTTATGAATCAGACTCATGATTTTCTAACCAAGCTTTCAAGACAAGATTAGAAATGAGGGCACAAATTATTATCTGATGCACAAAGTTATCACTCTTTGAAATATGTTTGAAAATGCCAAAAGAGGGGCGCCTGGGTGGCGCAGTTGTTAAGCGTCTGCCTTCGGCCCAGGGCGTGATCCCGGCGTTCTGGGATCGAGTCCCACATCAGGCTCCTCCCCTGGGAGCCTGCTTCTTCCTCTCCCACTCCCCCTGCTTGTGTTCCCTCTCTCGCTGGCTGTCTCTGTCAAATAAATAAATAAAATCTTTTTAAAAAAATGCCAAAAGAAAACCTCAGCAGATGGAGGAGACAGACTATGTCCGTGCAGTTGGCTTCTTCCTCTGAATGTCCCTTGAGCTTGCAGTGCAGGATGCGATCTTATGGACAGGGCACCCTACCTCTGTCCCTGGATCTGCCTTGACAATGAAGACAGGCTTCCAGAGATTGGTACAGATGCCCCGCTTCTTCTTTTCTCATTTTATGAGATTGTCGCAATAACTGTAATGATGACATAAGTGAACTCGTGCCGCCATCAAAGACTCTGTTGTACGCTTCAGCGGTGTTGTTCATTTTTGCTAATTCAGCCATTTTTACAGCCCTGTAGGACCAGTATCTACCCAATGTCTGTGAATCAAACAGAAGTTCACTACTGGCCGTCCACTCGGCATCTCAGTACTCATCACTTTGTAATTTCAGTCTTATGGCTTTTTTCTAAAGAGAGTTGTGTGGTGTTTTAGAGCTCGAATCCAGGTGATTAGCAAGTGGAAGACCTGAGCAGATCTCTGTGTTTCATTTCGGAAGGAAAACATCGTCTGTCTGTTGATAACAGGATTGCTATCAACCTGCACCTTCATTTGAATACTAATAGTGGTTTAAAGAAAAAGACACAATTACCAGGAAGTCGGTTAGACTTAACAAATATGACTACTTTAACCCAGGGGCCATGTTGGGAGCAGTTTTGATTGGCAGACAATGTAGGGAACGTCTGAATTATCTTGGCCATTGTCCCAAGCTTCTGCTCCATATGTATAGGTAAGTACCAGTGGGGCTCGCAAACACTGCGTGTTCCTGAAATGTTGTGTGGCTATCCCATTTTCACAACTATAATCCTATTAAAAACACACTGAGAAAATAACTGTTTTATCCAATAAACAAGGGATCCACAGTTTTTTTTTGTGAAGGACCAGAGAGTAAGGACTTTACATTTTGTGTGCCCTACGGTTTCTGCTGTGGAGCCTCATCTCTGCTGTAACTGTGTTCCAAGAAAACTTTATTTCCAAGAATAGAGGGTGGGCCAGATTTTGCCCTTTGGCCATAGTTCGCCAACTCCTAGATTAAATAAATAATTCTTCAATGCCTACTTTGATGAGCAAGGTATAAGTAAGTACTAGGGATACACAGAAAACCAAACAAGATTGCGATTCTTGTGAAGCTCTCTAGTGTGTATGTTCAGAGATTGGAGGTGAACTCTTCAAAATAACTTGCAATACATTACTTCATAAAGCGCAGAATCTTTCCTTAAAGAGAAACTCACCCCAGATAATCAACTGATCAGGTGTCTAAATTTAGAGTTTTGTCTTGTGATTTTTTTTTTTTCTTTTGACCCGAAGCGTATTCACACTCTGGTCTCAGGTAGTTTGGGGCTGGATTTGAATGTAGTACCTTACTCTGGAATAAGCAGAGTAAGTTTGGGGGCTGACATGTATGCCAAAGAGGTACAATAATTCAAAAGCTCTATCCCTTCATTTCCTCTACCTCTGCTTACAACAGCAATACTTTTACTCAGACTTCCTGTTTCTGGCCCTTGCCTTCTTTTTTGCTGTGTTTATACTTCCCCCTGTCTGTGGTTAAGTAAGTATAAAGTGCTAAAGCTGTAGATCTGTCTGTCCCTCTGTCACTGGTTCTCTCTCTCTCATTCATTCCTACACATAGGCTCACCCACCTCCTCTCTCCTTTCTTTCTCTCTCTCAGAATGACGATTCTGGGTACAGCTTTTGGTATGGTTTTCTATTTACTTCAAGCCGTTTCTGGAGAAAGTGGCTATGCACAGAATGGTGAGTCATTTCTACCTTTTCTTTAGGATTTCAAATTATCTCTAGCATATGCTTCAGGTTACCCAGATCCCTAACAGCCCTGATCTGGACACTGGGTTGGAATGGAGTTCGAGAACTTACCACATACTCAGTCATTCTGAGTGTTCTAACCACCAGGACAGGGGGTCTGGGATAATACTGTGGGTGGTTTATAAAGTCTTAGAATTGTCAGAAAGAATGCATTTGACCCTCTAAATGGGGATCTTAAATGTTGGTCAATGCCTGCACTTTTACAAAAAGAATACTCTGGTAGACACAACGGTTGAGCTTATTGGAGAATCTTCAAGGCAGTTTTACCTTGTTAAGAAAAAAGCTAGATTTGTTTTGCTTAGCTTTTTAGGAGGTTCCAAAAGCATGACTTTCATGATAAAATAATTTCTAGAAAGAACAGCTTTGTCTGCACTCACCAATGCCATATCTCTAGCACCTCAAAGAGTGCCTAGAACATAGTAGACATTCAATATTTGAATTGAGTATTTCAAAATTTCTTCAAAATACTTCAGTTTTGACAGATTTATGTGAGATTCTTAGTGAATAACTGAACAGAGAAAGAGCTGAAAGAGTTGTCTCATTGAAATATATTTAATTTTCTCCATATCGACAAATTTATCATCAGATAATAATTCTCTTTGGGATCCTTGAAATCTTTAGCACCTAGAAGCCGATGCTGCCTACTTAGTAAATACGTTGTGATTACAACAAAACTGTAGACAAAGGCAGAACAGCAGCAATAGGAGCCATCTGGGAATTTGGACCAGCCAGTTGTTCCTGATAATTAAGCCCTTTCACTTTAAGAATTAAAAAGGATTTTCTTATCAAGGTTATCAAACACATGTCTAATGATTCAGCTTAGATATGTTAAGTCATGTAATTACTAAGGGTGGAAATCCCTAGAATATTTTCACTAAGGGAATTGGCAGAGGGCTGACATTTTTCACAGTGTGACCATGTAAGAATCACTTTGTGGGGATGATTATTATTCGAAAGGGTTGCCTTATGTTTGCACAGATAGCTGGTTGGCAAGTAACACCTAATTCTTACTCTTCAGAGTGTAAACTATTCCCTCTATTTCTCCCTGGGGGACCATACTTTTTTTTTTTCAAAGAAATAAGAATTCTAACTGAAAGCTGAGTTTTCACTTCAACTTTTTAAATTTCAGATTGATTTAGGAGATCTAACCACTCATTCACATTGATCCACCTCAAAATACTTTTCAGTTTGGGATGTATAGTAATTAGCTGCTATTTGTTGAAAGATTAGTTCTTTGAAAACACAAGGATGAGCAAGAGAAGAAAGAGATGTTTTTTTAAAAGTCCAAGACATTTATACTTTTAATCAACTAATTCCTTTCAATGGGAATATTTCTAAACCACACAGCCTTGTCTATAATACATATTCTAAAAATTAAATTTTTATAGAAAAATATGCCTAGAGAGTGAGTGTCTAAAGAATAATACGTTAATTCACCATTCAAAAATTCTATGTAATTTCAAAGCCTTAGTAGTAATACCTTTGACATAGAATTCTTTTTCAAAGGAGTCCCAAAGGTTTCACATGTGTTTCAGAATTAGAATTCTTATTTTACCTTTCCATTACTTATTTCTCAAAAACAAAAAAAGACAATAGTGATAGCTAACCCTTCTTGGGTGCTTACTGTGTTCTAAGCTAAGCCTTGCACATATTTTGTTCAATGATTCCTCAAAATAATGTGAATTTCCATATTGAAACAATGAGGCATAAAGAGGGACCACAGCTAAAAAGTGTAACAGCAAGAATTTAAACCCACATCTGTCCAGTTCTGGCACTGGAGGTCTTAACCAATGTGTATATTACCCTTAACAAAGAATTTTTCAGCTTAGATCAAGTGTAATATTCTCTTTGTAAAATGCCTTGCAATTTTGCAAGTTGTTGAGGGGATCTTTTCTTAGTTACAAAGCAACTTTATTGGCTAAAGAGCCAATGACCTGCTTCTCAGAACATAGCCACTTTAATTGTATGACCAGTGCTTTGTATATTGTATGAAAATATACATCAGACTCGCTCCACCAGACTGGATGGCTAAGGGTGATGGGAGTGCTTTGTTCTACTGGTACACAGCATCTGCTAGACTGTGCTCTCTCTGGCTTATATTGTACGTTGAAGAATTTTGGAGACAAAGCTGATCCACGGAAGTCTGAATTCAAGTAGTAACATGGGTTCTGTTGTATAGGATTGCTTGAAGATTCAAAGAAGAGAAAACATCAAGACAGAGTGAGGACTGTTGAGTAAGGGCCGGCTAAAGCCACCTAGAACCGTTCCACTGAGAAAAGAGCCAGCTCTTAGGAGATAAGATCTTAGTCCTATAAGGTTAGGAATGAACATGCTTTAAAATGTGAGTCCTAAATGTGGGTTTCCCCCTCATTATTTATCCCCTGTCATCAGGAAGAGGGTTATACCCTACTGAAATTACATAAGAAGTCTTTGCCAGTGGCAGAATTGTGAACCTAGTGGGTTCTAGGAATGGTCAGAAAGAGCGGTGCCCACAGCTCTTATCTAGATCTAGCTTTTCAAGATTTGTGGCTTTGACTGAACCAACCTGTCACTCAGCTAGTCGGTCCACTCACAACCAGCTTTACTAACTTTCCCACAGACCTACTTAGTTATTTAAGAAAAGAAGATGCTGTTTCTACATTTCATTGCCTTCAGGACACTCAGCTGGGGTTTAATTTTAGTACATTCTATATCCAATTTAAAACCCTAGGAACTTCTAATTTCTAGTATTGACGGGTCAAAGTAATTTCTCATACTGATGGAACTGGAAGCCATCACAGGCTCACACTTGAGCACTCTGAAAATGGCTTCAGTTATGCTGCATTTTCTCAGGTCCCAGTCCAAGTATATTTGCTAACAATTTTTTTCTATTAAATATTGTGAAATAGATGTACAAAATGTCTACTTAATCCTAGGGGCCTCAACCCCATTTAAGAAATTGAATACATCTGTGACAGACTGTATTTCCCAAAAGTGGCTGAAAAAAAAATTCTGGTTCCCTACATAGGTCTAGAATTCTGATGTCTTTAAGATACAATATCTATAGAAGAAGGATCTCTTCAGGCAGAAGCAGTACCTATAGGATTCATGTGAAGGTGCACTAGATCTGAATCCTGGCAGATCTAATTTTTTCTAACCACATTTGCCTTAGTAGCCTAAGACAAATTGCTTTAAATAAATATTCACACAATGGAGGTAATCAATTGTGCTTTTCGTTGGGATGCCTATTAAGGCAAGAAAAAGCTATCCCTTAAAAAATGAACTTCTGACTGTAAGATAGTTCTCATCTTCCTTCATTCAAAAAAGAAATACTTGGGAGGAAATCAATGCAGATTAGTGATAAAGTCAAAGGCTAGATTAGGTAGCATTTGAATAATGGAGATAAAATATCTCTTACTCGAAATTACCAATTAACAGAAGAGATTAACAGTGTAAAAAAGAAAGTGTATTTAGTATCTTATTCTAGATCTCTAATGCACTAACGCAATGGCAGAAATATTTAGAAATATTTGGAGGTTATTTATTAATTGTGATGATTTTTTTTTTTCTGTTAGAAAATTCTGTGCTCATTAGACGTCGATTTGGTTTTGTTTGGGGTCTTTTCGGTTCGGGTTTTGGTGTTGGTTCTTCTGTCTTTTCCCTTGGGCTTTTCTTCTTAGATAACCTATAATCACTCTTTCATGTCTCCCCAAAGGCTGCCATTTCATTGATGTCATTCCAGGTTTCAAAAGGTTGCACTTGTTTGCTTCATTAACAGCTGCAGGTTTGTTCTTCCCTAGGAGAGTTTGAAGATGCCGAGCTGGATGACTATTCATTCTCTTGCTACAGTCAGTTGGAAGTGGATGGAACCCAGCACTTGCTGACCTGTGCTTTTGATGACCCGGACATCAACAGCACCAATCTGGAATTTGAAATATGGTGAGGAATGCTAGCTCCTATGGGTGCCTAGAAATCCTGCTCTCCTTTCATGTACTGCTCAGCAAAGGAGGGAGTGTGGGGCCTCATTATCAAGTACTAAAATGGAATGGATTCCAAAAACTTCCTGAAACTCCCCGTTCTTCACCAAAAGACTCCAGCAGAGATTCTCTCATGGGTTCATCTGTCAGGACTTGCTACTACAGCAAGCTGATGGTATGGAACTTGGAGACCTCACAATCCTTCTGACTTCATGGCAGAATTTAAATCTTGCTTTCCTAGGACTCCTCCCCCAGATTTCTTTGTCCAACATGAGACAATCTAGTGCCTTGTTGCACTCTGGAGCCCGGTTGCCTGGTTTCTAATCCCGATACTGCGTGGACTTGGATTTTTAACCTAAAGCAAGTAATGTAACTCATCTATGCCTCAGTTTCTTCACCTGTTAAATGACATGTACTCACTCATAGGGAGGTTGGATGATTAAATACTTTAATACTTAAATAATTTAATTAGAAGACACATCCAGTATATAATAAATAATGGGAAGAAGCATTAAAATAACGAAATCTATGAGTACAGGCCTAATTTCCACCGTCCTGACACAGTTTGATTTCACATGATATCCTCAGTATCAATTTTCCAAAAATCCACAGGAATAATCCAGCTCTTGGTTTCATGAGGTCGCAGAGAAAAGGCAAAGGAAAAAAGAAAGTTTCTCTCTGGTTTGAAAGTTTGGTGAAGACTTCAGAGAGTTTTCTTCTCCCTCCACAAACCATCTCTTGTTGCTGAGGGTTACTGTCTCTGATGACTGGAAAAAAATACTCCAACGTGAAATTGTAACTTAGGGCTATCTCCAAATTCATTATCAGATGACCTAATTAGTTTCCTCCTAAGAAAAGTGAGTCAAGATCAACCAGTCATAAAAGAGGACTTCTTAAACTCAGTAGAGCCTCAGCCAAGCCCGTCTAATACATAGTCTAGACAAGCTCTAAACCACACGCGTTACATTAAATTACAGGAATTTTCCCGCATCTGTCCATGCAGTGCTTCCTGACACAGTCATTGGAGAAGGATGGTCTTGGATTTGAATTCCATAGCACATTCTCACTCTGCCTCTGTAGGTTCACTTCCCTAACACACTTTCCAGAAATAAAACATTGGAAGAATAGGAATCTACGATGTCCAGAATCTATACGGCAACTAGACTATACCAACAGAGCCAAATATCTCATTCATACCACATTCTCATTTTGATGAACAGAACCCCCTCTAACAGAGGTTTGACTTTGGGTTCTCCACCCAGCTCTTTGGTGGACTGCAGTGCTCACGTAGTTTCTCCTTGGGAGGCTGACATGACCTTTCTGTCCACTTTCGCTCACACCACTTCCTTGCCCACTTGAACAAACTTGCCCACTTCCTTTTGCAAGTCTCTTGATTTTTCCTGTCATATTGTAATCTATTTGCAGCTTCTGTTGGGGGTTTTCAATTGGATTTAGATATTTCAGTTGGAAAAGGATTGTCTTAAGACACATTTTGGAGTGAAACAATAAATATGAGGAGGTTAAGGTGTTCCTGGAGAGCAGCTGTGTTTGTGAAAGTGTACCTCGAGGGGGATTTTCACGCAACGCCTAGGCCCAGGGGGGACATTGTTTCTCAAATCAAAGTCACCTAGTGTGCTATATTTGCTGGCAGGGCTCGATTGCTTTTCCAATAGAACTAGCTTTATTAGAACTTTCTGTCCCTTTAACATGTTTATAAAGAAGAAATTGGAAATGACTGAAAAATGTGCTTTCTGATGAAGTCTTTACACAGGTCAGATTGTTGATAGAAACCAGGTGCTATTTCCCAGCTTACTAGGGGCATTTTCCTAGGTGAGTTTATCACCTGCCGACCTGGCCACCATTCTCCCAGGGTTAGACACCAAATTACTTAGTGTTCAATGAGAGGATCCACCTCTCAGGAATGGACTTGGATTAGCCAGAATCACAGGATTGGATTTCCAGCATGCCAACTGATGATTTCGCATTGGTAGATACAATTACTATAGATACCCAGATATTCATGCTGGGCTCAGGACCTATGGGAGTTGGTGTTGGGGGAGAAGAGGAACAGAGCGGGCCAGTAGGGCGTATATTGATATAAATCCACTCGTACTGGGGAATCTGAAACTTTTTTATTCCCAGAACATTAATCAGCTCTCAGGTACCTGGAATTACAAAACAGAGGCACCGAAGTAGGCACCTGGGTTAGAAACCCAGTAGTAACACTTAAGGAGCTCCATGACTGAGGAATTTCTTAAGCTCTCTGATCAGAACAACTACCTTGCATTGGGGTAGTTGGCATATGGTCAGTACCTGTAAATGGTACTGAATTCTCAATGTAGACTGATTTTCATTAAAAATGTGGTCAAAAGGCTGTTTAGTAAATACAAAGCAAAACAAAGGGAGTTTGTTTGTTGACTTTAAGATGACGGTTATTTGGTTCAGATCTCAAAGTGCCTATTAATTTTGTAGGATTGGCTGCCAGCACTTCAACATGTAGGTGCTCTCTTTAAAAATCAGATTTGGTAACAGTGGTTCCATACAGCAAAAGTACCTGAACGGAATTCCAGCTGCTTCTGTGGGTAGACAATTAGATCTCAGTCCTGAAGTTAGGCGCACTTTCATAGACACCATAGGCACTTGAATTGGGAACCCTGCTTTTTAGATGTTTGTGTAAGTTCCAGAGTCAGCTCTCAGAAGATTTCCTTTGTTCCCACATTCTTGGGGGCACCATAGTCCCTCCCATGTGCTACCTACAGATATCACTTCACATATGTCATTCTTGGTTTCATCATTTACCACCCGTGTCACAGGCACCCTGCCAAATCTACCTCATGTTCTAGAATTACCTAGCAGTATCTGTCAGGTGTGATTAATTTAGTCCTTCTCCAGTAAACCATACTAACTTTCAAAGTTGTTAGATATTTTTGAGATAGATTCTTTCAAGGTCAAATGAGGAATAAAAGCTACAGCTTGTTTTTGTTTCTGTTTTTAATATATCCATGTAGATTCCTGTCTGTCCCATCAGGAGAAATGCATTTATCAAGCTAAACCAGACACAGTTGCAGGAAATATAGGAAGCTGGAGACAGGGTAAAGGAGCAGACGCTATGGTCTCCTCAGCAGTCTCTCCCTGTTTCCAGAAAAAGAGGGTTTGTGTCAGTGGCTTAGAGTTGATGTCCCCTGGGAAGGTCCTACAGGCCCAAATTTGTTAACCTGTAGTACTACTTGCGGTCAAAAGAACATTAAAAAAAAAAAAAAAAACCAGAAGAAAAGCCAGCAAATCACTGAAGTAGTAATTTGTGAAAGTTTATTGCGCATGTACCACAAAGACAGTTTGCAAACCAGGAGCACTTAAACTAAAATATGGAACAAGGCTTAGAGGTATGTTGTTATAAAGCAGCGGATATAGTGTAAAGGCAATGAGTGTTTATTCTTTACAGTGATTGGCTATAGTATTAGAATTGTCTCAACTGAAAGGAAATTGGTTAGTGGTTACCTCCTATCAATTTTGGCAAACGATTTAAGTTTTGCTTATGATTTTCAGAGGCATAAGCAAGAAGTCACCCAGGTTAAGTTGATCTTGCTTGTCTTGCAAAGTAAGCTCAAACATTTGCTTATATGACTAACTGATTTAGTCTGCCCAGGGAATTTTCAATTGTGATCTCTGTTTAATTTTAACACTGGCTACTTGCAGTGCTTTTTGTCTCCCCCTAAGATGCCCTAAAATGGCTCTATCCAATAGAAATACAGTGCAATCCACATTTATGTGTGAGCCATATACATAATTCTAAATTTTCTAGTAGCCACATCTAAAAGAAGGAAAAATAAGTAGATGAAATTAATTTAGTTTAAATTAGCATGCTTAATATAATAATATATTTAATTTAATAATATATTTTATTTAACCTAATATATCCAAAATAGTATCATTTCAACATGTAATCAACATGAACAAAAAATATTAATGAGATATTTTACATTCTTTTTTGCATGCTAAACCTTCAAAGTCTGTCGTACATTTCAGAGTTAGAGCACATCGCAGCTTGGCCATATTTCAAGGGTTCAATAACCACATACTGGGTAGCGGCTATTGTATTGGATGGAAATTAGAATATTTCTAATCTTGGCAGTACATATTTAGCAACCAAGTAAATTGTTTTAACTTAGTTAAGTTAGTTGAAATGAACTGGATTGACTTGAGTTGAACTACTCATGGGGAAGACACTAAGTTTCCTCCAATCACCTGAGCCCAGGGTCACCTGCACAAAGCAAGGTTGTCTATTATAGGCCACCGGTTTTTCTTAGCTCCTGGCATGATTTCCCCTCCATATAGGGCGGCCCCTGGAGTTTAGACCCCTTAAAAGGATGCCCAGGCTCACAAGCCAACCATATGGTGATCCTTTATATTTCATTGGGTATTAATCTCATTCTCCAAAAAGCGGGAGTGAACCAAGAATACCATTTTAGGTTCTTCTTAAACTTCCAACAATACCAAGACCTTGCTGCCTGTTAAGGATTTATAATTGAATATTCCACCATGCTTTACTTACAAATATATTCCAAACTCAAGGACTGAAATAAAAGCCATTATCTTTCTAATTTCTCCACATCATATGTCTTACCTAAAATTCAGAAATGGAATACTGCTCCAATTCTCTCCTTCTATCCTTACTCATCCAATTATGACATGTTGCCATCTTCAGAACTTTCCATGCGGTGCTGGTCGCAAGTTTGTCCCCTGATATCCATCTGACCTAACTTAAAAATTTGCTTTTAATATTTACTCCAATCCAAGGGGAAAAACCCACTTAGCCCAATGAGAGACACACTCTCTAGAAACTCCAACACACACACACGCACACACACACACACACACAAAACCAAAACAATTGCATACCCTAAAATATAACAGTTAACAAAAAAACTATAATTCAGGGTGAGACAATTTTAAGAAAGGTCTCACAAATAGTAAATATAGCTAGCCAATTAATAAACTTAAAATGTCTTCACCCATCTCTATCTTTGTTTGAATGCAGAAGAGTAACCAGTCACTCAAAGACCACAGCAGCCCAGAGCTGGGAGACTCTGCACGTAAAGCAGAGGATCCTCCTCAGATTTTAACCCCACATCCAGCTCACCTCTAACCATACACTTGTGCTTTCTGCTCAGAGTCCAGGAACAATCCTAGAAAGCACTTACTTGAGCACATGCCGAGAAAAATATACGCACGTCCAGTTTACCAAAGAAAACCAATACCTTCTGGATTGTAGGTTGTAAAGGACCTTTTTAGAACATATTCCTTATGATCTTTTTAAAAATGTCTGGTTAATGTGAAGAATTCTTTCCATGTAAGCAAACCTGTACAAAGCCTTTTTTTTTTTTCCTGCCACAATTCCCACTTTGAATTCGAGCCAGCTATCCCTCTTTTCAGGGCTATTTGGCTAGAAGAGCATGTAGGAAAAACAAATTGGTAATCATGTTTATCACAGGAGAGGGAAGTTAAATGGAGGGTTGAGAAAGGAAGAGAAGTGAGTGCTTTTATTTTTATTCTTCGTTGTTTAATTATTTTTACAATGAGAATACATACTTTGCTTTCTTCTTCAATACAGAACATTTCTTTCACCCTAGAAGGATGCCTCCTGCCCCCTTTCAGGCAGTCATCCCCGGTGAGCAATCCATCACATCTTAGTTTTGCCAGTTTCCAATAGTTCTTATAAATGGAATAACACACTGTTTACTCTTTTCTAAATGAACTCTCTCACACACCAAATGTTTTCAAGAATTATCCATGTTGATGTGTGTCTCAGAGCTCATCTTTTCAACTGCTGACTATTAATTCCACTGAATGAATATATCACAAGCTTTGAATACTTTCTCCTTTTGATGGATACTGGAGTTTTTTCAAATTTGAGACTATTATTTTTTTAGTTGCTATTAAATTTTTTTTACTGATCTTTTTGTTAATACACACTTTCATTTCTCTGCAGTAAAAACCTCAGAGTGGAATCGCTGAATCATTAGGGTAGGTGTGTGTTTAACTTTATAAGAAACTGCCCAGCAGTTTTCCAAAGAGGTTATAGCCATTCTACTCTCCAACCAACAAAGTGTGAGAGTTACACATCATCTCTGACATTCGGCTTTGAAATAGTATCTCGTGATTTTTCTTTACATTTCTCAAATAACAAATAATGTTGACCACCTTTTTGAGTAGTTGCTGGCCATTTATATGCCTTCTTGTGACAGGTGTCTGTTAAAGCCTTTTGTCTTTTTTACTGAGTTATTTATCCTTTTATTGTTGATGGGTATGAATTCTTTATATGTTCTGGATACAATTCCTTTGTCAGATATATTCATTACAACTATTTTCTGCCAATGTGTAGCTTGCTATTTCATTTTCTTAATGGTGTATTTTAATGAGGAAGTTTTCACTTCAATGAAAGTCCAATATGTCTTTTTTTCCCTCTTTTATGTTTAATTTTTGTGTGTGTCATTACTATCTTTGTCCACTCCCAAAATCAGAAAGATATTTTCCTATGTTTTCTCCTAGATATTTTATAGTTGTGGATATTCCTGTTTTGTCCTTAGCAAAGGGGGAAAATGTTCACAATTTCACCATTAATATATTAACTATAGACTCTGTAAATTTCCTTTATCAGGTTGAGGTAGTGTTCTTTTAATTGTCTGCTGAGAGTTATTATCATAAGTGGGTGTTGAATTTTGTCATATGTCTATCTGTATTACTTGAGGTAATCAGATTATTTATGCCTTTTGTTCTTATAATATGGTGAATTGTATGATTGATCTCTGATTGCTGAATCTACCTTGATTTCCTGGGATGTGTAGTAACATCATCTCTCTTTCTCATAGTAGTAACATCAATGTGTTAATATTTTCTTGAGGAAATTTCAATATACATTCTAGGGGGACATTTTTCTGTAAATTTCTTTTCTGTAGTATTTTGCCGGCTTTTGGTACCAGGGTTGAGCTAACTTCATAAAATAAGTCAGATAGGGTCTATTTCTATTCTATTTTCTGAAGTAATTTGTGTAGAATTTACATTATTTCTTATATATTTGATAGAATTCACCAGCATGGAACTATCTGGCATAGAGTTTTCTCGACAGGGAAGTTTGTTGATAATAAATGTAATTCCTCTGAGAGAAATGAGCTATTGAGATATTCAATTTCTTCCTTATTTGTACTTTTGGGCAATATCTTTTTCTTAGTAATGCTCTAACAGTTACAATATTCAACCTTCTCATAGTTTACTTAGAATTAATATTGTACTATTTCATATATAAAATAGAAGAAACGTGCAACAATACAACAATATAGCTCCACTTATCACATCCTATCCTATGCACTATTGTCATATATTTTTACTTCTACCATACATTATAAATGCCACAATAATGTTATACTATTTGTTTTCAGCAATCATTTATCTTTAAATAATTTTAAAGAATGAAATATATATTGTCTTTTATATTTACCGAAGTGTAGCTTTTCTGGTATACCTGGTTGCCTCCTGTAGATCTGCAGCTCCACACGGTATCATTGCCCTCTGGTCTAAAGAAGTGTTTAAAACAAATTATCTCAATTTTTATACATCTGGAAATATCTTCACTTGACCTTCACTTCTGAAGAATATTTTGTGCATGTAAGAACTCAAGGTGAACATATTTTTTTCTCTCTTTCAGAGTTTTAAAGAGATTATTCCAGGGTCTTTTGTGCCCATAGTTTCTGATCAGAAGTGATATTTTTCTCTAGATGCTTTCGAAATTTTCTATTTGCCTTCATTTTCAGCCATTTAACTGTGATGTGCCTAGGTGTGGTTTTCTTTGGATTGATCCTGCTTGGATTTGCTGAGTTTCTTAAACCTAAAAATAGACATTTTTGTTATATTTGGGAAATTTGGAGCCACTATTTTTTATCTATTTTTTAATCCAAATTTATCTTTTCTTATTCTGGAATTCTAATTATGTATTTATTTATCCCCTTGATATCATCCTATCGGTCACCGAGCATTTCTGTTATTTCAGACTGAAAACTGCTATTGCTCTGTCTTCAAGTTCACTGACCCTTTCCCCTGCCATCTTCAATCTGCCATTAAGCCCATCCAATACAGTCTTTATATGATATCATCGTATAGGTCACCGAGCATTTCTGTTATTTCAGACTGAAAACCTGCTATTGCTCTGTCTTCAAGTTCACTGACCCTTTCCCCTGCCATCTTCAATCTGCCATTAAGCCCATCCAATACAGTCTTTATATTTTACAAATTTTAGATTTACTTGTAGGTTACAGTATTTTCATCTTGTTCTCTTTTACAGTTTCCACTTCTCCACTAGCATTACACATCTATTCAATCATTATGGCCATATTCTTTGTTTAGCCCTTGAACATATTTACAAAAGCTGCTTTAAAGGCTTTTTCTGCTAATTCCAACATCTGCTTACTTTAGAGTGACTGCTTTACATTGATTGCTTTTTGTCTTGACTATGGGTCTCATTTTTCTTTCTTTAGTCATTTGTAGTAACTTTTGAATGTAGGAAAGAAACTACTGGTTATAAGTTTCCTGGAGTCTGTTAACTTCCTCTGCTGATTGTTAGTTTCAGCCCTGCTAGTTGGTTAACAGGACCACATTAATCTTCAAATTCTCTTTTCTTTTGAGACAGCGTGTAAATCTGCGCTCAGTTCTTTCTAGAGCCATCTAGCTATTGCTAGTCCATGGTTTCCTTACAGTCTCTTCCACATTTGACAATTAAAGGGACATATAATGATATGAGAAGAGTTTATATGCAGATCTGGTATCTTACATCTCCATAGATTCCTCATTTCTAGGCTTTTCCCCATTAAAAATATCTAGCCATGCAGGCGTCCCTCTAACTTCTCAAGACAATGAAATTGTGGCTTTCCATTAGATTCTAGATGCCTATCACAGTGTGACCTGAGGAATGACATCAAACAAAGAAAAAAAAGCAGAAACAAGGATCTCATCCACCTTTTTTTTAAAGGATAAAGTTCCCTGTCATTTCTGCATACTTTTGGTTACTCTCTAAAGCTTTTAAATAGGATTTCCAAAAAATAGTTTGTCCAAGGTTTATAACTGTTATATGTTAGAGGACTAGTATGATATAAGTTGTTCTGCTACTACTGGAACTCAAACTTTTACTTTTTATTTAAAAAGTACAATGTGGAGTTTTCTTAAAAAGATTTTATTTTTTTGAGAAAGTATGTGTGTGCATGAGTGGGGGGGAGGGGCAGAGGGAGAGGGAGAAGCAGACTCCATGTTGAGCAGGGAGCCTGACACAGGGCTCAATCCCAGGACCCTGGGATCATGACCTAAGCCGAAGGCAGACGCTTAACCGACTGAGCTCCCCAGGTGCCCCAATGTGGAGCTTTTGATGTTAGTTGTACAGGAGGCAACAATCTCTCTTCCTCAGTTTCCTGAAAGTCTGATCCTAATTGGGGAGAGGAAGTGACAAAAGTGACAGAGTTCAATTCCTAGAGTATGGTTATTGTGTGTTAAGCTAGGGAACATGGGAAGAGGGTTGATTTTAAAGTCTGTTGATGAGGTAAAAGTGGAGCACAGTCAAAATTACCTTTGAAAAACCCATTAAGTATGTATGGTTTTATGTATACAATTCTTTAGACTATTGTATCATTTCCTTTATTTTTTTGGTCGATGTTTCTTTACACGTTTTATTTTCTCAATTTATTTCTGCAGGACATCAAAAAGCAATTAACTTCTCACCTAAACAAAGTATTTGTTTTTCAATGATTGATTATTAAAAAATAAGTCTTTTCCATCTTTTTCATGAACATCCTCTGACCGTTTCAGATTCAGGTGCATCTAATGCCTGAGATATCATCACTAGGTATGACGGTAGCAAGAAGACACATTATTTAATTCCCTCTCTCTCTCTCATAAGCACCTGCCCATCCACATACCTATGGACAAAGTTGAAGTCACACAACTGAAATGTAAATGTAATGCTATTCTATTTTGTACAGAAACTCCTACTTGATTAAGATGAATTCCCTTTTTGTTTCTACAGTGGAGCCCTTTTGAATGTAAAATGCCTGACTTTTGATAAACTGCAAGACATGTATGTCATTAAGACAAAGAAATTCTTACTCATTGGAGACAGCGAAATATATGTGAAGCTTGGAGGAAAGAACATAACTTCCAAGAAATTGAACATAGTCGAGATAGGTAAGAAGTTGTATATAGGTTTATGTTGCCATTTGGGGATATATGAGGACACTGATTCTTTCTGGATATAATGTTAAAAGTAGACAAATCTTGAAAGCTATTTTTAACAGAGAATAGCAAATTCCCTAATGGAAGGAATTTTCTAAAGAAATGAAAGTTGTGAAGCACAGGCCACTAATTCCTATTACAAGAGAATTCTGAGGGTCTTCAGACTCAACTATGAAAGATGATGATTGCAGGAGGAGTTCATCTGTGTGAAGCTGCACTGATTCTGAGCCTCTGTCCTCCACCAATGTATGTCCTTTCCTTCCTCATCTTACCTTCTCCTGAATTCCTTGTAGTCTTCTTCCCATGTACCCACCATATTCTGAGTGTGTTTTGTTAAATTATCAAGTTATTTTGAAAAGTAAATATGACTTCTGTATTGGAGTTCTCCAGAGGAAACAGAACCAATAGAAGAGATAGACAGATAGATAGATAGATAATAGATAGATAGATCGATGATAGATAGATAGATAATAAATAGACAAAATATAGAGATGTACATAGAGATATAGATATGAAAGAGATTTATTTTAAGGAATTGCTCATATGATTGTGGAAGCTGGCAAGTCTGAAATCTATAGGGCAAGCCGGAGTGCTAGGAACTCAGGTAAGATTGGATACTGCAGTCTTGAGTCCAAACCTCACAGGGTAAGGTCATGGTCTGGAACCTCAAGCAGGGTATCTATATTGTAATCGTGAAGCAAAATTGCTTCTTTTCAGGATATCTCAGTCTTTGTTTTGGTTTTTTTTTTAAGTTTATTTATGTATTTAAGTAATCTCTACACACAACATAGGCCTTGAACTCATGACCCCAAGATCAAGAGTGGTATGCTCTTCTGAGTGAGCCACCAAGGCACCCTCAGTCTTTGCTTTTAAAGCCTTCATCTGATGGCATGAGGAGCACCACCTTATGGAGGGTAATCTGTTTTATTCAAAGTGTACTGAGTTAAATGTTAATCAAGTCTTAAAAAAAGAAAAAAGATATTTTTAGACTGGTGTTTGACCAAACAAGTGGGCACCACAGCTTAACCAAGCTGACACATGAAATTACTATCACATCTTCCTAAGAGACTTGTTTTGAGAAGTGAGGCATAGCCAATCTAATTTGCCTGAGGATATTCATATTACAATTTGCCAAAAAAGATATAATAATTATATTTCAAATAAAATTATAATCTGAATTGATAAACTCATCTACATGTTTCCTTTGGCTCTATATAATGTCCATATACATAATAATATGAATTAGTAAATCCATTCAATTACCTGATTATAAGTCTATATTAATTACCAATTCACCATTTGGTTACCAGGCAAGTAAATCAAAGTAATCAGAAAGATTAGGAATATAGACACAAGAAGTTTTTTCCCCTTTACTTACAGATTATGACCCTGGAGTGAATAAAGTTCTTTCCAAAACCTCAGAGAGGCTCGGTGTAGGAGAACGTCTAAGCCAATTACAATGCATCAGTGCAATTATAAAACTACCCATATTTATTCTACCTATGGGATTCATAAATGAAACGATATACACAGGGGGGAAATTGGCTGAAGTGATTGAAGAGAGGCATTCTTTTGCTGGTTTTAAATACTATGGATTGCTCTCTCTCCCTATTCTCAATCCCTTCCTCAGCGCCCAAAAAGACAATTAAAGGTAAGAGAGAACTACTCATTAGAGAAAACAAGGAGGTGAGAAACTTTGAGTCTATCTCAGCTTTGCTTCACCAAATTGGTAAAATAAAGAGTAAAAGCAGAAGTTCTACCTGTGAATAATTATCCTGTAAAAAGGCAGAGATAGTGAAAAAGAGACATTAGGCAGAGGGTTGTGCATGGTGGCCACACAGCAATGTAGGCCACAATCTATGTAAGTGCTATCTAAGAAGGTGAGAACAACAACAAGGTAATTCTGATTACAGGACACAAGCAAGCTGGATTTTGTCATTTGTAGACCAGGCTGTTATGGTTGGATGGTCAGTCAGTGCACTGCACAAGAGCATGATATCTAAAGGTTTGCCACTGGAATTGCAAATATATATATTCACTTCTCTGAGAGCAGGTAGAGAGGACAGAGATTCTCAGTCTTCTGACAGACTCCTGGCATTTTAGAGAGTGAGCATGTTAATACTCAAGACTCCAGGTGGCACCCTGTCCATCTGAAACCCCAAATTATACCCAGTGCTCTCAGAGGCCCATTTTCTATACTCCAGCAGAAACATTTTCTATACTCCAGCAGAAACAAACCTAACAAGTCACATCTGAGGGGCAAAGGGGGAAAAGCAGTTGTGCTCACACCTGGTAGCATGGGCCTCTGTGAACTGGGAGTTATGAGCCTCTTGGGGCTTTGGAAAGCAACCATAAGCAAGCAGGATGAGAGGTAGTGGAGGCATGTGGCTCGGTAGTACTTTCTTCTGGTTCTTCAGGTGATATTTCATTGGCAGAACTGTCATTTAATTGAATTTAAACTGGAAGCCCCTGACTGAGCCCTAGGCCAGAGTTCTCCTGCAACCACCTGGCCCTCACTTACTTCCCCTTCTTTAGGCGTGGGCTCTCTGATAAGGCTAGAGGGGCAGCTTCCTCTCTTCCCAATTGTCTTGGTGATGTGAATCTCTGTTATTGTTCAGATTGTTTCCAGAATAAATTAACTTACAAAAATGTTGCTTGAGGAATGAATAAGCAAATTTTCTAATGTGCTCAAAGACACCCTTTGGGCCAGAGGCAGACCTATTTGGAGGACACCTGGACAAGCCAGTGTGAGATAATGGAGCACAGAAACAAAAGCCAAATAAAGAAGAGCGAGCCTCAGAATTGGACTGAATTGGATTTAAATACTATCAAACCATTTTATAGGAGCCTGAACTTAATTAAACTCTCTGAGACTCAGTTTCCTCATCAGTATAGCAGTACTAAGGGATCATTAGTGGAAGTTTGTGTAAGTAAAGCACTTGGAGCTTAGTAGGTGTATAATCAATATCAGTCCGTCCTTCCCTTAATTCTTCCATTGTTGGGAGTCCTTGGGAGATGGGAATGAGACAAGGAATCCAGTATCAGAGGTTTCGTTGAGAATGTGAATCTTAATCATTCCCTTGAATGAAGAGTAGGAACTGGCTTGGCAGGTGTAAAGGGTTGACAGTATTCTCTGTTGGTCCGTTTCTTTATACCCACCCTCCTTTCCCCTTATTCCCCCAGGGCACCTTCCCTTCCTGTAGTCATCTAAGAGTAAAAAAGAATAAACTTCCTCTTTTACAAGACATTGAAGGGCAAAGAAGGAGACACTTCCTCTTTTTCAGGATCTCTGGGGCAATGCGAGAAACCCTTAGGTGGCTACCACTATGAGCAAGGGACTACAATAAGTGAGCCAAATTTCCCCTACATGAGTACACTTTACTGGGTCACCAAGTTGGCCTGAAAAGCCCAAATCAGATAGCCTAGAATCCAGCTCAGTCTACAGAGTAAGAGTTTGATGAACACATACTCTCTCGTTAACAATAGGTTTAGCTTTGATTTTAGTCTACGTGCTCCCCATCTCTGTCTGAGATCAACCATGCAAAAAAGTGGCTGTCCCATCTTTAGACAACTAACATCCCAGCTTTGGGTTATAGAGTAGCTAAGAACCCAAGACAGGAAAGCCCCTGGACAATGGTGGGGAGGCTGCCTGACATGCATGCTTTTCAAGGAATGTAGTACCTTTCTCTGGGTTGGTTCTGCCTAGAATAAAACCTATCTCCCTCCAATACCATTTCATATATGATGTATGTAATTCTAAGAGGAACTTTGCATGGCAGGCAGGCAGAGGAAGAGACCAGAGAAGAATTTAGAGCTAATACAAACTAGACTGAAATCACAGTGGAAGTTATGAGCTTAGGGCCAGGATGCAGGCCCTCAACTTCTACATAGCTGAGGTGAGGTACAAGGCTCCCAGCTTACAACCTGATTTTATAGGAATAATGAGGACTCCAAGTTTAAATACTCCTGTTTTGGGGCTAGTTAGTAGCAAGTTCTCTAGTATTCAAAAGGCAAAGAGAATATGATTTCGTGTAGAATTGGCACTAGCTGCTATAACAAATAAGCCCTAAGACATATGATATCTCAACAACCAAAAGTTTATTTCTTGCTCACTTAAGAGCCAAAATGGATATTTCCAATCTGTGGGTGAGGCTCCTCCGAACAATATTCAGAGCTCCTCCATCCTGTGGTTCCATTGTCTTCAACATATGACTCCAAGTGGTGGAAGGAGAATTAGCATAGGGCCATACATGTAAGGTTTCTGGGCCAGGATGGGAAGTGGTGCACATCACTTCCACCCACATTGCTCACAAGGCCACACCCCGCTGCCAGGGAGGCTGAAAAGTGTAGTCAGGCTGTGAACAAGGAAGAAGAAGAAATGGTTTTCTGAATTGTTGCCCAGTTACTGACCCAGAAAGAGAATGTGATTTACAGAATAGATGAATTTTAAAAAGCATAATTATTTTCTTGACTGCCCTATAGACTGACCTCCTTTCTTTTTCCTTTCCAGTTAAACCTGAGGCTCCTTTTGACATAAGAGTCATCTATCGCAAAGGAGCAAATGACTTTCTGGTGACATTTAACACATCTCACTCACAAAAGAAGTATGTGAAAGAATTAATGCATGAAGTAGCCTATCGCCAGGAAAAAAAGGAAAATGACTGGATGGTATGTAGATTAACTACATTTTTCCATTATGACATTCATAAAGAGAGAGATATATAAATATACTTAGTAAGTAAATGTATATAAAATACACAAAATTACAAAATACTTATATAAAACTATAAAATAAAAACTTCTTAATGTTATAAATTTTATTGTCCCAGAGATACATTTACCTGGGGAGGGCCCCTAGTAATTTTGTGTTCAAAAGATACCTTTTTCTGAAAGAAGGTCCCCAAAGTATAATAGTTCCAGGTTTCACAAAACCTCGATCTTCTCTGGGCCATCCCATTCTAGCTCTAATTTTTTTTTTTTTTGCTTTATTTTTTGTTTTTATAATGTTTCAAAATTAGGCTGTTGAATTAACAATATAGATTAAGACCAAATCAGTCCTCTTTATTTCGGGGTCTCAAAAAGTACACAACTCTCACAGCAAATCAGGCAAAAACCGTCACCAGGTCATAGCCACAGTTTGGTTCACAGGAAGCAGCCTGAAGTAAGGAGGGGAGTGGAATATTTTTCTTCATGTTTTTTTTTAAGCCTGAGTTCTTCATCCTCAAAGTAACAAACTTCATTTGTATCATAATCTGAAGGATTAGTTAGACTCCATGTGTCACTATCATTGGAATGGTCTGGCTGTCCCTGAAACCTGTCTTGGGGAAAAGATGGGAGAAATGTAGGGTATCCCAGATTTGCAGGTTCCTCTGAGCCTATTGGCTTAACTTCTGTCCTTTTTGTACCACATGGGCAAAACCAGATGATGGCTTCTCCTTCTCAAGGTGAAAAGAGTGTCTACTTATCTATTCTGTTTCCTTTTGTCAGACCAGGATTAGCCTTCATTGTCCATAGCATGCTGTCGTACAGTGCTTATATTAAGTGTAATGTCTGCCCTAAACAGCCTTCTCCCTGCTTCTACCCATCCACCAAACAAACTAGGCTACCTTGATCCTGCCTTCTTGAGTCTTTATTTGAAAATTGCGCCAATGGAAAAGCAACTACAGTGGAGAAAGGAAGGATCTTGAATAAATGATATCAGGGCAGTCGGTTCATTGCTTGCGGAAAAAATTAAGTTAAATACCTAACTCGCTCCATAAAAAAATAAATAAATAAAAAGATGATTTAAGGAAATTATGTAAAAGTGAAACTCTAAACAAGATAGAAAAAATACAGGTAAATGTTTACATAATCTTGAGATGAAGAAGAATATTCTAAGCATAAAAGCAGTAAAAAAAAGCAGAAGATGGATACGTGTGACTACATAAAAATAAAGGCTTATAAATGTCAGCACACACAATAATCAAAGTCATAATGCAAATTAGAAATTAGGATTAAATTGCCACACATACAACTGACAGATGGTTAATATCCTTCATATATAAAGGGGATTTATAAATCATTAAGAAAAGGACAAATGTAACAACAGAAAAATTAGCAAGAAACTTGGAAATGTCTCATAAACTAGAAATATGTAAATTCAATAAATATATGAAAACTAATAACTGCATAAGTATAAATGTAAATAACAATGGAATATTAACTTTTTACCAATCAAACTGAAAGATGTTTTCTTTCTTAAGGGTAATACACATTTTTGAAGATACTGTTGTCTCTATATTGCTACTTACAATGTAGAATGGTATCTTTCTAGAGAGAAATTATTCCCACTCACTAATCTTACCATTCCCTTTTATTTCCCCTTGGAATGTGAAAGGGGAGAAAAGGGGGGGCAGAAATTGAAGTGTGGAAAGGAAGGTGGGAGCCTGGGAGTGATTTATATCCTCCTGGAGTGGGAGAGCCCAGCTTACCTAAACAAAGACCCATGGTACTGTTGTCCTCCTTGACCACTGGTAGGAGCTCACACATTTAGGTGCTCACACATGGTCTTCCCCACGTCATAGCTCCTTTTCCTAATAAGAGTACCCATGTGACAAAAGGCACTCAATTTGAAATGATTCTGGGGATCTGGGCAGCACTTCTTTTTCAATCCTAAAAATGTAATGGCATGTTTTGCTCTTTAGCGTGTGAACTTATCCAGTACAAAGCTGACACTCCTACAGAGAAAGCTACAACCTGATGCAATGTATGAGATTAAAGTCCGGTCCATCCCTAATGCCAACTATTTTCAAGGCTTCTGGAGTGAATGGAGTCCAACCTTCCACTTCAGAACTCCAGAGATCACAGGTGGGAAGTGACTACAGAGTCTTTGTGCCCTGCATAGTGCTTTGCGTGTCAAAGTGTTGTGAGAGCAAGAGTGAAAGCCAGAGAGGTGAAATAAACCCACAAGTTAGGACTCCCCTGAGGGCATTCTTACACTGCTTTTGGAGAATGGCCTGCCATCTTTGCCCCTTTGGCGAAGAACAAGGACGTGGTGGGAGCAGTTGTTGATCAAATGACTCTACTGGTACCGTTAATGACTCTACTGACCTAGGTGCTCTTGGGAGCTGCTACTAATTCTGAACAAAATGCCCACCTGCTACCTCCACTTTACCTATTTAGACTGGAATCCCAATGGCTGGCCTCTGTAAAGCCCCTCCAGGGAACACCTTTGGTGATGGAAGACAGGCAAGCGAGCGCTGCTCTTCCTTGCGTCCTTTTTCAGAATAACAAAGATATCCATGTGGTCTAGGAAGCAAGAATGGCCAGAGAAACCAAAGAACATGGCTCAGGCAGGCCCCTGAGGAACCAAAACACTGCACACATACCTTCTCTTTGAGGTATGAGGAGAACCGTTCTGCCACCCCAGCCTCCCATTCTCCCACTGGGACTTGCTGAGCCTGCAGCATACAGCACCCACCTCAGCATTCTTCTCCAGGGCTTCCTTCTCTTGGTGATGGGGGCTGGGGAGAGAGTGCTGCCAGCTTTAATGCCTGGTCACTTTTATATTTCAAGTGACAGATTTTCTAGACCTGGTCACCCAATTCAGTGCCACTTACTGAAGCCAAAATTCCTAGTGCATAAAGCTAGTACAACATCCTATTCACTGAAAAGCAACTTTGAAGAAATAATAAATGGTCCTAAGTTCTAAATAAATTCAAAGCACCCTGAAAGCCTCCCCCACTGCATGGTTAATGATTGCTAACCAAGATCTATCCTTGCATTCCAGGGAGGATGGATCCTGTTTTACTAACTATTAGCATTCTGAGTTTCTTCTCTGTGGCTCTGATGGTCATCTTGGCCTGTGCATTATGGAAAAAAAGGTGAACATTAATCAAGAGGATGGTTACATGGGGTCCCAGACAGTTGGAGCTCTAATCCTATTTACTGATGAGAAAACTACAAAGGGGAATAAGGCATTTCAGGAATTATAGTGCCCACATTCCTCCCAGCCTAGGGCACTGTGAATTTCAACAGTTAATTTCATAAGGGGTGAAAATATGGAAATTGGACATATAAGGCAAACCCTCCTCCCAAACTTTTTCTCCTAAAGGAATAGGAACTATGCCTCCAAAATGTCTGGGCAACGGGGGCAGAATGTATTTGAAGCTTTGAATTTCAGCACACGACTTCATGGGACTTCTGTATTCTGCCCCATGACAGAGCCATATTTGCTTCATTATAAAAATGATGCTTTTGACACGTACCTTCAAGTTATTAATGCTCTAGGAAGATGCCCACAGCACAGTGCCGCATATTCTCATGAGACTCCAACTTGAAAAGGAACACCTTAAAACAATTTCCCTGGGTGACTTAGAAAATATTCCTTATCTCCACCAGAATAAGAGCAGAGGAGCTGCTGCCAGTAGAGAGGAGGAATAAGACGGCAACACCTATATTAGGAAAGGATGCACAGGGCAAGTGTTGGTTTCATAGCTACACCATTGCCAAACCTCACTGTTCCTCTTCCCCAGCACTCTCTCCCAGAGGTGTTCGCAAAGATGACTGACAATGACCCCTCTGTGAATTGATAGGATACTGAGGCCAGGGAAAGCAAGTCACTTGTCCAAGTTCACCCACCTAGTTGTGACAGATCCAAGACTAGAAATCTGCTCTTCTGATTTCTGGCTCAGAATGAGTGGAAAGACGTACTGTGCACGCTCCCTCACCATTCATTTCCTCTCTCTCAATGTCCTCTTATTTCAGAATTAAACCTATTGTGTGGCCCAGTCTCCCCGATCATAAGAAGACTCTGGAACAACTGTGCAAGAAACCAAAAAAGGTGAGTGCTTCTGGTGCTTCTACCACAATGTCGGAGGCATCCCAGTAGCCAAGGATGATATTGCAGGATAGGGAACCGCTGAACCACAAGTTTTGGTCTTTTGTGCATCCCATGACTAGGGTGCCTCATGAGATCCTGGCTGTACCTCCATAGAGGTCGGAAACTAAAATGAGTAGACAAGTCTCGGGAGTCTCCCAGGCTTCCCCAGGGCTGGAGGGCAGAGCCAGCCCCTTCAGACTCTGATGTATCAGAGTGTCTCCAGAGGCAGAGTCAACTGGAACATGTGGGTAATTCTCCGACATTCTCTGGTAGACCCTTGTCAGAAGGTTCTTTACATCCTTCCATGCACTGAACCTTTGCTCATGTGTTCCTCTGGAGCACTCTCAATGCTTGCTTTCTTTTTTGGTGCAGAATTTGAATGTGAGTTTCCATCCTGAAAGCTTCCTGGACTGCCAGATTCATAAGGTGGATGGCATTCAAGCTAGAGATGAAGCAGAAAGCTTTCTGCAAGACACTTCTCCACAACTAGATGAGTCTGAAAAGCAGAGACTTGGAGGGGGTACGCAGGGACCCACCTGGCCATCGGAGCATGCAGTCATCACCCCAAAAACTTTCAGAGGAGATTCACCCTTCGGATGCCTGGCTGGGAGCATCAGTATGTGTGAGGCCCTTGTGCAACCCTCATCCAGGTTCCCAGACTGTGGGGAAGGTGGCAAGAATGGGCCTCATGTGTACCAGGGCCTGCTGCCTGGCCCTGGAACTACAAACAGCACTGTGCCCGCTCCATTTCCTTTCCAGTCAGGAATCCTGACACTGAACCAAGCTGCCCAGGGACAGCCTGTGCTCACTTCCTTGGGATCAAGTCAGGAGGAAGCATATGTCACCATGTCCAGCTTCTACCAAAACCAGTGAATTGTCAGAAACGCAGTACTGGAACCATGATGACAGACAAAGATGAGTGAGCTCCTACTTACTTTCCCTTGCAGCACAAAGAAGACAAAATTAATGCCAGCCCTGCATGCAATCTACAGGATTCAGAAACATAGCTTGGACCACTCCTCCCTACTCCAGGGGCATTTGGCTTGAGGCAGAAGCACTCTGCTTCAGGCAACCCAAGTGATTCCATTATTTCAGAAAGAAAAAGAAGCAGGAAAGAATGAAATAAAAGGTGAAGGAGAGGAGGGGTGCGGGAGGCAGGCAGAGGGTAAGGGAAGAGAGAGGGAAAGGAGAACAGGGGTGGTAGCTACCATTACTAGGACTCACTGTGTGTCCTGTGCTCTACATAGCTTGTCTCCCTGCATCCTCACGGTAATCCCGGGCACTGGCGCAATTGTTATTATTATTATTCTCCTTTCTAATAGATGATGAAACTGAGGCTTAGAGGCATTAAGTAACTTGTCCATTTTGTCCCCACTCAGCATGGGGTTTGATGGCCGGAGTCTAACTGTGGTCCCCCCCCCCCCCAAGCCATGTGCCTTCCCCTTGACTAGGGGCTGTCCCATTCACAAGTGCCAAACCTCACTAATAATGAACGGAGATGGCTATATAATATATTGTCCAAATTGGGTCACTTTTGAACATGAGAGGGGAAGTTACAAATACTCATTCTAGGACAAGCAGCATAAGCCAGGAGTTTCCCAGACACATAAGGACATGGCCACCAAAGCGAAAAGACTAAGAGAAAGAAAGGGTCCCATAGTACGTGAACTACCATGGCCAGCCATGTCTACAAAAACTGAAGAAGGCAAGAAAAAGCCACAAATTCCATCTGATTTTGTTTTTATGAAAAAGGAGAAGTCCACAATTTCTGCTGTTATCAAGAGCAGGATTCTTTTGCTACCACCACCCAGCGGCACCCATCAATAACAGAAGAATCTGTTGCCAGCTCTGGACGCAGGTGCATTTGAGCAATAAGCCAGGAATAAACTTCCTGTGTGTGTAGAGATTGCCCCCAACCCAAATGTGTCTACAGACTGTCCTGAGTTTTACGGCCTTGTATCTTGCCATGAGCTTCAGGGAGAACTGTAAGCATGCGCAGTGAGGGAGCTGACTTGGCCGTGTTCTTGAAGATATAGAAGATTTGGCAGGTGTCCTTTTGCATTTCTTGGTCTAGATGAATTTCCAGTGACTCTCTCAAACCAAGGCAAGGCAGCTGAGCAATTGCAGCCCGGGAGAGCACAGCGGAGGCCTCTCCCTCAGGCCCCCAGCCCCTGGGTACATCAGAGCCACACAGGGCAGCCGAGGCGCAGGAAGTCAGGAAGGGCATAGGTTCAGGGCTTGGTTTGGTTTTGTTCAGGGGTTTATCACTGTTGTTGTTGCTGATATTTTTGTATCTTTTTGTTCTGTTTTTAGTTCGTTAGGGGGTGACATGTTTTTAATTTTCTTGTTTGTTTTGTTTTGGGATATCTGGGAAGGGGGTTTTAAATTTTATCGAACAGATCTTATCTGCTGACTTAGAGGTCTACTGATAATAAGATCATTTTTCTTCCCTTGGGCATTGTACTTTCCAAATCCTTTTCTCTGAATCAGTAGTGATGAATATAATCTCACCTTCCCTTAGATTTGTTTAGTGCTTTTGTGATTTTCAAAGCCTTTCCATAAGCATTACCCCTTTCATTTCCTTGACAAGTATTTATGGAAAGCCTGCTATGTCCCAACCACAGAGTTGGGCGTGGGGGAACTAAGACAAATAAAGTTGGGGGCCTCATAAAGTGGAAAATCTAATGAAAGTGGCAGCTTTGTAAACAAATGATGATAATCACACAAAGTGCCGCAATAGAGGCGTGTTCAAAGTGCCCTGTTGAAGAATATCAGGGAAAATGCCAAAAAAGTGGTACACATTTACATGGAGGAAAAACAGAATCTGCCTGGTGTGTCAACAGCAGAAGACATTTTCCACCAGGTGGACATGTGCTCTTTACCTTTTGTAGAAATGGGAACCAGATCTCAAAGAGGAGGTCATCACAGGAAACCTCATGCCAACCTAGTTCTCTTGTACCTTACCACAGAGGTCCGATGAAGTGTGTGGTTAGCTTTGACTTATGGGAAAATTGGGGCACAGAAAGGACAGGCAAGTTATTCCACCTTAGGTGCGAAGTCCGAACTGAAAGCCCGAAGTTTGTTTTCCTGACATAATAGACAATCTCTCGAAGAAATGAGGGGATAAGTCTGGAGGAAGATCCAAGTCACTCCAGCTCTAAAATCCCGTATTTCAGTATTGCTGGGCACAGACTATCGTTCGAATTTCGTGTGTGAATGTCTGTCTGTTACTGGAGGGATTTGAAATCCATGTATCATGCTCTTATAATCATAACTGCTGCTAAGGTGTGATCTTCTACTTAAGGACAAGGTATAATGTCAGATTACAAGTTTGTTCTGACCAACCTCCCTTTGGATTTCATTAAGAAAGAAACGCTGGCGAGAGACGACGCAGAAGGCGGAGATGTAAACAGCTAGTTCTACATGGCATGAAATGACAGCTGTTAAACAGGCAGCTCATTTGGCCAATTAAACAATCCTGGCTGGATCTAGGGAGCCTTGGCTTATTCGACTGATTTTCCACTAGCCTTCGCATCTCCCGTCATTCTGGTTTCCATGGAAACTGGCTTCAGAAAAGCTAAGTATAGGCTATTTCAGATGTGCACCCTTGTGTTTTCCCAGCTCTTCTGGGGGGGCTGCAAGATGGAACTGGCCAGGAAGACGGTGAGACTATGTGATAAGACAACTGGAATGGTACAGATCAGATAGCATTGTGTTAGCTCAGTGGTTTTTCTTTGATGTTATTCTAAAAACTCTCCGGCATTCACTACAGCGAAGGTCTCTGATTTGACCGTGTACCTCCCACATGCATTACAAACATTTCGCAGAGCTGCTAAGTATATAAGTATCCAGTGTGTGTTACCATCTCATATTTAATAAAATGCTATGCACCTCTCTGCGCCTGTACTTGTCTTCTGTGAGGAATTCAGTCCTCAGCCACTGAACACATTCTGGTGTCATTTGCAGTCATTTCATATTTGGATTTTCAGGGGAAACTCACACAGCAATGAAGGAATGAATTCACAAATTAAGGAATTCACAGCAAATTGTTGAGTATCTGCTTTGCATTACTTTGTCCTATGCTAGGCACTGGGGTTACAGAGATGAAATGCACCATGTCCAGCTCACAATCACTGGGGACAAGGCCACATAGGAACAGTTACCATGTCACATCACAGCCTTGGAGGCAAAGTATCATCAGGATTCCCAGTTGAAGCAATCAAAACCAGTTTAGGCTGGGTTGAGCAGAAAAGGAATTTAAGAAAAGGCCGCTAGAGTCCTCCCAGAATATCGGAGAGGATCGAAGAACCAAACATGGAGTTCACTAAGCCATCCCTTCTCTCTAGCATTGGCAGCCCAGAAACTGAAGTCAGCCTCCTCCACGCCAGCCACCACCCACCCCAGAGCAGAGCTGGCAGCAGCGTCCGGCAGCTGGAGCCCGCGGTTGGGTGTAAGTACGCCTAGTTCAGAGGCCCGGGCTCGAGCAATGAGAAGCAGAGAAGAGAATAGCTAGCGTTTGCATCTTCTACAGTAAGAGGCTATGTTTCGTAGAGTGGGGCGGTCCCCAAATATAGGAATGAGCTGCTGCTGTGGGCTGAGGAAGGAAACAAACAAACAAACCAGGAGAGGCAACGTGAAGGAAATCTCACTTGCTGTGGCTGTGCAGCGTAAGCAGGAATGTGCCAGATACAGGAGCCCAGAGGACAGTTCCTGGCAAAGGAAACTATTCTCAAAGTCATGGAGCTGTAACAGCACATGGGACACTGAGGGAGTTACAGATGCAATAGGTGATGTCTCCTTGTCTGCCTCCATTGGGCAGTAGGGTGTTGGTTGTTCCCAAGAGTCAGACACAGGGCCCTTTTATAATAAATAATACATTTCTGCCTAGAACATTTTATTTTAATTAAAAGCATCTGACTGTATGTCCATTCACCACTCATTTGTAACAAGGCCAAAGCTGCTCTTTTGGGTTGTGGGTTGTTGACCGTAACTTCACATCATCTTTCTTTGGTAAAGCACACTGCAACACATCGTCTGCTCTTTCTAGTTTTGCTTTCTTTAAGATGGATAAGGACTTTCAAACACTTAACCAAAAAAAAAAAAAATCTAAGTGTAGATGCCTAACTTGTTAAAGGCTTTCTCCAGCCCAATCTTGCGCCATCATGTTTTCAACCCTGTGGTAGTACATTCTTTCAACATGCCTTTGTCAGGTTTTTTCAAACCATTGAAGGTAGTTCTCTTGGATCCACATCAGTCTTTCTCTGCATACTCATACTTTATCAGCCTCACAATATGATCCCAGTAACAGGTCCAGTTGGCTTAAACAAGTCTGGAACAGGACTGACTTGGGTGAGTTTACGTCTCACTTGATGGGTACAGAGTGCACTAGAAGATAACCTGCTAGCAGCCAAGTCTCAGGGTAGGTGTCAATGTATCTCACAGAGAGAATGAAGAGTGCTGGTTCATTCGGCAGGTGGTGCAGTGGAAGCCATCCCAGGCAGAGAGTCTGCTGAGCAGTGGCTGAGATGGTACTCGGAAGTATTGGTGAGGATCAATGGTTAAGCGCTTGACACGCCAGTCTCAGAAGTTTTGATTTAGTCTTCAAGGGGTGGGAGTACCTGGGAGGATTTTCATCAGAGGTGTGGCATAATCAATTTCATGTGCATATCAGGGTTTATGGAGGAATCCTATAACACCTTATGCTTACCTGTATTGTCACCACATTGATTTGTCATTACCTAATCTGACTCCCCTATGGGCTTCTAGGTACTCTGGCAGAGTGAACTATGACTTTTTGGGGTATATGTGTGCTGTTACACACAGTACCTAAGATCTAGAAGTTACTCAGTCCAACATGGAATGAATGAAGCGGCATGTTAGTGAATGATATGGTATTAGTCAATGTGCTTCCTCATCACCGTTCGGGTAGAATGATGCCAGGCTAGGATGCTCAGAGGCAGGCACTGCATCCCTGAGAGAGCAGCACATCTGGGCAGCCACGTGTAAGGAGTCGGTTGCCTTCCCCATCCACAGTTACCTCCCCAGCTGCACTCATAACCACTGTAACCACAGAAGTGGGGAAACAATCGGGTGGGGGAGAGAATTTTCCAAAGCTTCATTCCTCTGATGAATATCTGCATTTAATTTTGTTTATTCGCTTATTTAGTTTATTTTTTGAGGCACGTTGAAGTCGAATCTAACTTCTACGTTTTAATGGCTTGTGGCATTTGTATGGGATTTGCGTAGGGCTCGCAACGAGGCAGCTGCTTAGGCAGAGAAAGCCTGATGAATGGAACCTGGTGGGTCAGAGGAATACGTTAACACCCATGAAGTGACTGGTGGAAACAAATGTGAAGCAAACAACACGTGAAGCCCCTGAGGTTTGAAAAATAAAATTTCAATGCCGAATTCTGCAGAAACATTGAGTTGATCTGGTGGACTCCTCAACTGTAAATTATGAGGGTCAATTCCTTCCTACTCTGCTAAAGGTTTCTCAATGAGGAGAGAAAACTCACAGAGGCTGAGAAGGACTTTTTCTTTTTTATGACAAATGAGTTGCTGCAAAGTGTGAATCGAACTAGTCATTAAACAAAAAGGATAAATAATCAGGAAACATTTTAATATTAAGTGAAAGATACTGTTACCCACTGATAACAGTGAAATATCACTTTTACGGTGTACGGAATAATTAGTTTAATTAGATAAAAGTTCAATAACTGCTATTCCATGAGACTGATGACTATGCTGTCAAGTCCCTTTTTTACACATCAGTGAACTTCCACGGATTTAAATGTGAGGCTACGGATGTAGATTTGAGTGATGCTTAGGATTAATTTTTTTTAGTAAAAAAAATCTTTAGTAAAATCAGAACAGACTATAAGCCAGATTCATGCTCAGTGGTGAAATATTAAAACTACTCCATTAAACTTGGAAATAAGACAGAAGAAATTCCGCTGCCCCCACATTTAACATTGTTCTTGAAATGCTAGAAAATGCAATTAGATAAAGAGAAAAGGTAAGAGGCATAAATATTAAACAGGAGGAAACTAAATGATTATTATTAGCAGATGAAATAGCCCAATCTCAACTCAAAGGGATCAAGTAAAAAAAATACACTAAAAGACAGAAAGACTTCATTAAGGTCTTTGATTATAATATTTCCATATGCTGAATTATTTCTTTAAGTCTTCATTGAATATTTATTATGAAACTCCTACTTGCTTGTTCCTCAAGATTCAAGAAACACAGACATATGTGACAAAACAAGTAAAAGATCTCATTCCCCAATCCCACTGCTCAGAAATAATCATATTTAATAAGCGATGTGTAGTCTTCCACATATATACATATGCTATTGTTTTAAATGTCGTGTGGAGAAATACGTGTTCAAGAAGAGCCTGCACAAATCTGGAAAAGAAAAGAATTGAGAAGAAATTAACTATATGAGTGATTTTGACATTTATTCATTTTTTAAAAACAATATAAATAACATTCATTGTACATTTAGAAATGACAAAATGATAATAATCATCAGTGCAAAAAGTTACAAGATTACTTGCCTAGAAATTATAGATATCCCTGGTTAGATTTTCCTTTTTTCTTTTTCTTTTCCTTTTTTTTCCTTTTTTGTTTTTTGACAATCATAGACATAGACATAGAGAACCTATGTGTCCAGATCTGGGTACTTATAAAAATTTCATTTACTCCTAATTAGTGGAGAAAAGGTAGATTATTTAATAGAGATTAGAACAATACACTAGCCATTTGTACATAAAGAGGGAAGTACTTACCAACTTCTTCTAAAATAAATCCAACATAGATCCAAGATATAAATAATTTTTAAAATGAAAACAAATATGCTAGAAAACATGGGCAAATCATTTTATACTTCTTGGATGTGAAAAGCATTTCTAAAAAAGGCACAAAACTCAGAAACCATAGAAGAAAAGGAGTGATACATTTGAGTACATAAAATTTAGAATATTGGTAATTTCTTTATTGAATTAAAAAATGCACAACAAAAAGATAAAAATAAACTGGAAAAATAGTAACTATAAGACAGACAAAGTGCTAATATCCTTAGTATCCAGAGTCTTACAAATCAATAAGTAAAAAATGAGTAATTTAAGAGAAATATGGACAAAGCAGATTACCAGAAGGCTCCCAAAAGTGAAATTTATTCTAAAAATATGAAGTATGCTCACTCTCATTCAGAATAAAAAGTACAAATAAAATAATGAGGTAAATTTTTTGCCTATTAAATTGTGAAAATTAAAAATATTGCTAACCTTCAATGCTGGGAAAGGCATATGAAAATAGGATTTTTCATACACTTTTGGTAGGACTAGAAATCAGGGCAAACTTTTAAGAGGGTGCTTTACATAGCAAAAATCTAAATGGGTATATTCAGAAATTCCATTTTCAAGAATTTTCTACAGAAATAATCACAGAGGAGCTCAAAATACATGTACAAAAAATATCTATACAGCCCTATTTGTAATGGTGAAAAAACATAAATGTTCTAAATAAAATATGGTATATCCATACTACGGAACATTAACAAAGCCACTAAAAGAAATATGGTAGAGGTTCAGATAACTGATAAAGAAAAACATGTATGCCATTTTGTCAAAGGCTTCTAGGAAGAGGGAACTCTGCAGAGGTCTCTGCCTCTCTCTTACCCCCTTCTTCTAGCATATTCCCGCAGTGAGAAAACACCAGATTGAGCTGTGTATCTGTTAGCTGTTGCTGTATTGATGCCCAGTAAAAAACCATGCCGAAACTGAGTGGCTTTAAGCAGCATCACTTAGTGTCACAAATTGGCCCTTGTGTGGGAGTTGAATGACCTAGGCTGGGCTCTGCCGGATGGGTCTACCAGTATCAGCTGGCATGACTCGGCACCTGCAACAGAACAGAAGTCAGCTGACTTAGGCTGGGTTCAACTGGGAATACACTGATCCACCCATGAGGTGCCTGTCTTATCCTTGAGACTACCAGGCCAGTCAAGCTTATTCTTTTCATAGTAGAGGCCCAAGAGAGCAAGCAGAAACACAAAGCCCTTCTGAGGCTTAAGCCCAGAATGGGCACACCTGTCACTTGCACCTCATCCTATTGGCCAAAAAGGTCAAATGGCCAAACCCAGGCTCAAGGAGTGAAGAAATACTTCCTCTTGTGTGGGGACTCTGAATCATACGGTAAAGAAAGCAGGTGAATAGGAAAGGTATAAAGAGTTGAGCCACTAATGTAACCCTTCAGTCAGCTATGAGGACAGATATGAGGCCACATGTACAGGACAACACAAATGTTGTCCCTATCTGAGGAAGCTCTCCTGTCCCACCCATACAGCAGCAGGCCCACAGACACCTGGGAGAACACACACACACACACACACACACTCCTCTCCTAAGTATGAAATTTAATTTTTTTCCTTCAGTCTGATTGACCCAGTCATGTGTGCATCCCTGGACCAATGACAGTCACTAGAGAATGCCATGCACTAAATGGCCTGGAAATGGCTCACTCTCTGGACCCGGGGATGAGATGGGTACCTAGCCAAAATAGGGGGAAGAGGAATGAAATAAAAGATATTAGAGAAGCAAGCAAAAGTGTCTGCTACAAAAGATCTTTTTTTTAATTTTATTTATTTATTCATTCATTCATTCATTCATTTAAGAGAGAGAGAGAGAGAGTGAGAGAGAAAGTCAGTGCACGAGCAGGGGGAGGGGCAGAAGGAGAGAGAGACTCTCAAGCAGACTCCCCGCTGAGGATGGTCCCAACACAGAGCTCCATCTCAAGGCCAAGCTCATGACCTGAGCTGAAACCAAGAGCCAGTCACTGAACAGACTGAGCCACCCAGATACCCTAAAAGATCTTTTTTAAAAGTAGAGAGAGAGAGAGACTATTAGAGTTAGAATATGCTTAGAAAAAACTCTGGAAAGCAAAGCTCCAAAACGTTTTCAGTGGTTATTATTAAGGAGAAGAATGGAATGATAGATGGGAATATAAAAGTAAGAGGCTTTTCAATTACTGTTTTTGTCTTCTTTTCCTTTTGGGAGGAAGTGTACATGTTTTATTATTATAACAAAAATAATTAAAAGAATAGAATGTTTCTCAATATAATTCTTACTTGGAATTAAAACTTTTATTTTTTTCTGTAAAGTTTCTTTCCAAAGTAACATTGATATTGACTTATTCAACTAAAAAATGAGATTCTGCTGTTCTAGAGTCATAATCTGATTTCTTCCTTGTGTTATGGGTCACACAACAGAGAACTTCAAGATTCCCTGTCCTTCCATCTTTTAAATAATTTCTGAATTCACCACACTTCTTCGAGCACCTCTTGGGTGTAAATTGCAGTGATAGATGCTATGGTACAAGATGAAATTGTAACAGGGGCCCAAGTGTGCAAGAGCACCTGTCTCCAGGGGTCCCAAATAGAACGGGTTCAGCCACTCACCACTGACAATAATCCAAAGGCAGAGAGATGACCAGTAGTGAAACAAGAAAAGAATTTATTTCAGCAAGGCCAACACTAGGAAAACAGAGGACTAGTCGCCCAAAGGCCATCTCCAAAGTGCTGAAAATACTTCTAGGTTTATATAAGGAAAATGCGGGACAAAAGTTGGTGGGTATGTTTAGGTGAGCGGTAAAGATCAGGTCAGTCATTGCTCTGGGGTCAATCATGCAGGGTTTTGCTAGCATCAGGGCAGTTGTTATTGCTTGAGGGGTGGTTTCGGTTCCCATCATGGGATGCTTTGCCTGCCGGGTCTTTTGCCTGAGTTAAGAGATAAGTTGTAAAAAAGAACTTCATTAGTTAGAAAGTACAGATTAGGTCAAAATGGAGGTAAGTCAAGTCCTGTTTCAACATGACATGTCTCTATGGTTCACATCTCTTCTTCTTTACCTGATCTGCTAAACTGTCCTGGTGAAAATCTCATAATCCTGCCAAATGGTGTCCATATAAATTTGTGCCTTCCTTTACTGGTGCTTGGCAGTGCTCACTCCCCTCCAATGCCCCCCATGATTCCTGCCAAACCTCCACCTCTCCAAGTCCTCCCATTAAACCTCAGCCCTTCTCATTCTCAGCAGGTGTTTTTGCCTTTACTTTGAGAAAACTGGGCCATGACTCTTTTTCCTCTCTTCCTATTTCCATCTACAAACTCCCAAATTCCCATAAATCCCTACCAACTCTTTTCCCAGTCAATAAATGAGATGTCCCTCTGTCAGTAGAAGACCAAATCAACCATTACTGTCCTTTACTCTACCCTACCCTCCCACTCCAGAACTTTGCCCCTTTGGTTATCTGATATCTCCCATACCTTTGCTATTTTCATTACATTCATAGGCTTTTTACCTTCAAGATTTTCTTATCCATCCAGACCTACACCCTGAGCTTTAGAATCATGCCTACTAAGCTGAACTTCCACGAGTAAATATATCATATGTCTTTTGTTCAAGGTTAAGTTTCCAACACCTAGGACAGTACTCACTGATAGTACAGAATATTTGCTCAATAAATACTTGTTGGTTGAATGAATGAATACCCAACTGCCTATTAGATTTCTCACCTCGATATCCATAGATCTCTCAAAAGTGAGCTCTTCATCCACCCCATTAATTGTTTCTCAAATTTGTCATTTCCCAAGTATGGTAGAGAAGCTGTCATGATTCAATGGACTTAAGAGACCCTGAAAAGAAGGACAGTAGATGTCTCAAGGGTAGCCTTCCCTTCCCCTGCATGCCACATCTAAGAACCATAGAGCAGGGGACACCTGCGTGGCTCAGTAGTTAAGGATCTGAGTCTTCATTTCAGCTCACGTTATGATCTCAGGGTCATGGGATCAAGCCCAGCATCAGGCTCTGACCCTGGAAGAGACATATGGAAATATATAGGTCAGAACAAATTACGGAGGCCTTAAATGCCCTGCCATATGTCTGAACTCTTAAATGGGCTTGGGGAGTTACGGAATGTCTTTAAGAAATGAAGTGATGTGAGTGAACCTGAGGCTTAGGAAAAACCATCCTGGTATTAGCATAAAGGGTAGAGGAAAAGGTATAAGACTGTAGGCACACACTTACCTGGGGACTGTTTCTTTATTTGAAGTAGGAGGAACGCAACATGTGCAGTGCGGAAGGAAAGAAGGGACACCAAAAAAAAAAAAAATCAGCTGACTCTAGAAGTGATGTAAGATAATAGCAAACCCTTCTACGGAGCTTATTTAGCACCAGCTAGAGTTCTAAGTGCTTGCCACATATTAACCCATTTAACCCTCACCCTATGTATAGTTACTATTATCCCCACTTAGCAGATGAGGAACTGAGTTGTGAGACATCAAGTAGTTTGCCTAAGCTTATAAAGCTAGAAGCCACACAGAGTCAGATTTTAAACCAGGCAGGCTGACTCTGGCATTTGTACTCTTACACTCTTGTACTCTTGTACCATTTCTTGGCAAGAGAGGGAACAAAGATCCTTGGGTTTCTACTCATGTGGCCGAAGACACAGACTGAGATAAAAGCATGCTCAGTGTAAGTAGAAGATGGGGCGGGATTAACGGAGGGCAGGGAAAGGAGTAATGAGTTTTCTTTCGGATCTGCTGATTTCAAGTGAACGTGAGCAACACGTGCTGATGTCTACCACCTGGGCTCTTGCAGCCGAAGGAAGTCCGGTCTCCCTTCCTGCCACTTTTGGTAGCTGGCATTATGTGTTAGAGCTAATATCTTAATGATGTCCTGGTTTTTAACTCTACTTGATTCTCAAATTTGCCCTACAATTTCTATCTGTAATAATCATCCACTTTGTCAGTATACAACACTTGCAAACCCTGAAATCTTCCCATGATTTATTAAACTAGGATGATTAGTTATTCTGCTGAATTATTTCCAGAGAAGATCATTCTGATTTAATTTTTCCCCCTAATATGAAACACGAAAGTATCTGATGTCTGTGGTCACTCCACTGTGGCTTCAGTAAGGGACACTCCAAAGAGCATGGAAATAAGATAGCCCTCAGAGGAATTTTCTCTTTACTGTGATATTTTATACACAATTAATTAGAACAGAGGTATATAAAAGTACCCTACAGAGACTTACATTGCCCTCAAATGGGTGAGGCAGGCCTGATCCTGAGTGATTTCATTGACATGTCTAATTAATATATCTACAGTGAAAAATGTGTCCCTTCTATGGGTAGTTGCTCAGCAATGAAGCATTGAGAAAGAGAGAGGTCAGGCAGGGAATCTTTGTTAGTTCCCTCCAGGGATTGTTGTAAAAAGAATATTATGGTCTCACTGGCAAGATGAATGCAATAAACTGTCAGCCTAATTTCATTAAATATTCTAATATGCGTGCCCTTTGTTCTTATTCCAGTGACCAAATAACCTTATAATTATGTTTCCAACAAAAGATCTGCCTCTAGGGAAAACATTTTCTCATTTACTAATATGAATAACATGGTTCCATTACGCAAGATAGGACATAGCTACAACTCCCCACAGAATACTCCTGTGTGGATATAGATGGAAAATTCCTAGCTCCTATACCATAGAGGCCGATAAAGGATGAATTGCCTCAGTGTTGGCATAGCACGAATTTCAAGATCTGGAATAGGGCCATAAGGCCAAGTGACAAGACTGGCTAAGTGGGGAATCATTACCTGATATGCTTGTAGATGTTGTTTTCTTGGTTGCTAACATGGCTAAGGATAGAAAGACCTCCGTTCAATACTCCTCCAACCTGGCAAATATCTTACCCCACATGAGTTAACAAGACCATCAAGCATGCCTCCCTAAGAAAATGGAAGGCGGGTGCACCTGGGTGGCTCAGTCGGTTAAGCATCTGCCTTCAGCTCAGGTCATGATCCCAGGGTCCTGGAATTGAGCCCCACCTTGGGCTCCCAGCTCAGTGGGGAGTCTGCTTCTCCCTCTCCCTCTGCCCTGCTCATTCTCTCTCTTAAAAAAAAAGAAAGAAAGAAAAGAAAAGAAAATGGAAGGCAATGGGAACTGTTATTTTAAGGCAGAAACAGCTAGTGATCCACTAAAATTTGTTGTCTCCTGCTATTAGATAGAGTTGCACTGGCAGGAAGAGTTCCTGACCGGGACTACACTTCCCAGCCTCCCTTGCCCTTAAATATAATCACGTGACTGGTTATCATCAAACAAAATGCAACCAGAAGAGATGTGTGTCTCTTCCAGACCATAGCTTTTCAGAAAGTTCTTCAGCCTTTTCTACACACTCTTCCCCTTCAGGCACCTAGGTATCAATGACTTCAGAGCCCTGGAAAACAGCAGAACCACAAAATGGAGGAATCCTGCAACTGGGAATCACCACCCTGAGGAAAGCTCTTCACTGACCACAAACAGCAAATACATAACACTGCTTCATGAATGAAAACAAAAATAGCTATTGTATGAGCTTTTATAAATTTTAGGGTTTGTTTACCACAACAAACATTACCCTAACATGCCATGTGTATGTCCTCTGCACTGCTTAATAGCATCTGAGAATAATCTGCTAAAAGTGACTGAACGGAGAGCCGCATTGTCACTCTCTCCCATCCTCAAACCCAGAGGAGGTTCTCTGAGCTGGCCTCAGCAAATGTGAGAATTGCATTCTCCATAGTAGATGAATGGCTTGGCAGTCCAGTTTTAGCATCAGTTGCTATAAGCTTGCTCAACATAGGTCTGTCTTAAGAGACGAACCTACTCTCGGTGGGCTGACACATTCAGATCCTTGAGGCTGGAAGGCTGCAGCACTCAGGCTGAGTCCTGTGAGAAATGCTCCCATCGAAACGCCTCCACACAAGACCTCTTGGTAGTGTTATTTCTCTCCTACACATGCCTAGGAGGCACATACATTTTCTTGGTACTTCCTTCATATTTTCAGGACTTAATGGGCAAGGAGAGGATGGCCCAGCAATCAAAAATCACAGATTATGATGGCCAACTAGAGATGGACAAATAATAATCCAAAAGCACTGGAAATATACAAGCTGGTATCTCTATCTCTTGCAACTTGAAGTGTTGTTACCTGAAGACCAGAGGCATCAACATCACAGGGAAGCTTGTTAGAAAGGCTAAAGTTCGAACCCCACTCCAGCCTTGTGAATCAGAATTAGCATTTTTAACAAGATCTTCCAGTGATTTGGGGGCTCATTAAAATTTGAAAAGCCCAACCTTTCATCTCCTCTCCCACCTCATTTCTCCAAGATGAAGGCCTGTAGTTATATGTGCAGTCAACTTCCAGCCACTTTTGTTTCCTGAGGGGCAAATATTAGAGGAAGAAAAATGGTTCAGGAAACCTTGTATTACCTGTCTTGTGGAGGAGCCTAAAAGTGGGTTCCAAAGATGAATTCCTAAAACAGTTTCAAAATCTTCCTCACTGGTGTACCCTAAAGCTCCAGAAAGCCCCTAAGGCTTCTCATAGATACTTCAATTTCTCTGCATACTGCTTTTTGTCCTGATAGACTGACCCAGGAAGTGATCTCACTCCATGAAAGCCTAGCCTTTTACCAAGAGGGCCAACTGAGCTCACCTTCCTTTTGTCACCAGAATCATTTATGTCCCCTGTTCATGCATGTGTAGGCATTTGTTGACTTTAAATCCCTGGACCAAAATATGAAGATAGAAAAAAAAAAGCCCATTAAATTTCAGAATAAAATACATTTTATTTGTATTCACCAAGAGACACATTAAAATAAGTAAGCTCAGGAAATTTTACAAAGTCAGATGTTCCTCCAATCTTTTTATCATCACCCCCTGCTAAGGACTACAAAGGCAGGGAACAAGTAAAGCTGTGGGGAAACATCTACATCCACCCCTGTAAGAAGAATGACTATAGCAAGAGGTACATTACTTCACCTAAGACCCACTTTTCAGTCTCACTTCATGGCTTCCTTCCTTCCTTCTGTTCTTCCTTTTCTTTCTGATTCAAAAAGATATCCTCAGGCATTTAAGCAAATGAATATGTTCCAGGCCATGAAGTAAGATGACTAAAGATCTATTGCTTTTAAAATCCTAGATCTTTCAGAAACTTTAGTTTACACAACATCAAAAATCTATAGCATTGGACTTCTTTCAAAGTCATTTCACTCTCCGAGAGTCCCCGATTTCCAAAAGAATTAATAGGCAGAAAGTCATAATCTCCAGGATTTTGTCATCATTAAAATGAAATAGGCATCGGTGTCAATAGAAGCACTAACACCAGCATAATAGTTCAAAAATTCTTCTTCCGAAACCTGAGAGGGATAAAAGGCGGGGGAAAGAAGGAAATGGTGTCAAAATATAGGAGTCATAGTAGAGCATTTTACATTCTCCCTGAAATGTTTTCTATGGAGTCTGATTTGCCACTGGCAATCAAGCAGAAGTCAGGTAACGGGGGATCAGGGAACCTGGCTTGCCTCTCCCCTCTGAGGCGGGGCCCTTGCAAGGTCTGCTTAAGACCCACCTGCCGGCTGACCGTCAGTTTTTGCACTGAGATAAAAACGTTTCGAGCTGTGCTATCCAATACTGTAGCCACTGACCACATATAGCTTTTTAAATTTTAAATTTGTTAAAATCAAACACAATGAAAAATCGAATTCCTCAGCTGCACCAGCCTCATTTCAATTGCTCACTAGCCATACGTGGCTGGTGGCCGACATCTTGGAGAACACAGCTGTAGAACATTTCCGTCATCACCGAAGGTCTTACGGGACGGCACTACTCTAGAGCATACTTCGTACGATTATGATCATTATTAATAGTTCAGAATAGAGACATTTATAGCATAAATGCACAGATTAAAAAAGCTCTTTAAGGAAAGAAAGTTTGGACCAATCACATAAATAGGGATAGAACTAGAGAATGGGGCATTCCCACGATCCTTGGATGCCCAGGAATCCACAAAGCCTGGATCTAATAGCAGGATGCAAGGCACTAGCCATAAGGGAGGAATGAGAAGGCAAACGTCTCGATTTGGTCAACATGTGTGTTCGTGTTTCATAGCTGTCCCTGTGCATCCTATAATGCACAATGACATTAGAAGAGCAGGAATCAGCCCCTAGTTTCCATTTCTTTCTCCTCCCTCTTAACTTCCCCCGTTCCTTAATACCAGCACACAGAGTATTCTATTCCCCACAGTCCTGGGGCTACCACTCAGAGGCTTGGCATTGTGGGAACTTGCTTGGCCTGCTGGATGCGAGCAGTCCACTCCTGCGGGAAAAGGAATACTAACATCAAATTTTCAAACTCTCATTCTTGGTTGTCAAAATAATTGGGAGGGGGGTAAGTTACATTTTGTCCTTTTAAAAACACGAGCAATGCAATTTGAACAGGACCTTATCATTTTCAAAGAAGAAATTTCATCACTTTCAAGTGAAATATCACATAAGTAACATTTTTAAATGATCCAAAATCAGCATCTGGGAAGTAAACTTTTAGAGAAACATGATATGTAACGTGTTAGCTAGTAAGAAGAAAAATATTTTGGAAAGGCTTTAAAACAGAAACAAAAGCTAGATGAATTCTTTTAGTACAAGAGTTGTTAATGTTTCAAGCCTTCAGTTGAAGAAATTCTACTAAATTAGAAAATCATGTGAATGGCAAGGCACAATATGATAATGTGATAAGTTGACAAAGTCGGTATTAGATATTAAACCATATCTAACTTTGTAGCTCAAAAACTCCATTTCTGGTTCCTCAAAGCAATATCCTAACTGTTGCCACTATGACAAATTCTTGCTTTCAGTGCAGAGACAGCTTATCACTACAAGCATGTATAGCTTTTTAAACAAAATATTTGAAAATTTATAGCATAAATGTCACAGAAATTCCGCTTTATAAAATATTGTTTTTCAGCTTCAATTTCTATTAAAGATACTATCAGAATAGGATTTACATATAAGAACTCCTCACTGTCTAGAAAGCAGTTTGTGTCCCAGCTAAGTACATAAAGCATTGCCACTGAACTATTGGCCTAGAGCCGTTTTCAGATATGTGGGAACTTTTTATGACTAGCATATTAATTACATTTATGTGCAAATAGGTATCTCCAAGAACCTGTAGAGCACGTGCACATAGGCAGGCACAGCTCTTCTAACCTTTACATACTGGCTTGCTTCACAGCCCAGTCTGTAGTATAGACGAAGCAGAGGTAAATTTTCCCTCAAACCCTACCTAAGGGAGCTCAATTAGAGGAGCCTACATCAATGGTGACTAACTACACTTACTGTGCGGCTTCAAAGATAATCTTAAATAATTGGATGTTGAAGGATACTGCTAAATGAGGTTTTAGGCATGACTAAGGAGGAAATCTGAAGAGCAGAGTTTATTCCTCAGTCCCCTTGGAAACTAAAAGAATGACCTGGGTTTCAGAAGGTAATGCCTGAGATTTGGTAATGCCCTGCGTCTGTGCTGCACTTTATCCCATCGAGGTGGAAGCACTCGAGGCTCACTAAACCCCCAGCAAGAGCAAACTACGCTGCCCTCTGTCATTTTCTCTCAATTACAGGTTCCTTTTCTGTTCTAAGGCTCTCTCAGAGCATGCGGCCTGAGTGTTTCTAGGAGACCGGCAACTCAGACCTTTCAAGTTTAAGATCAAGGTGTTCCCAGAATCAATACCAGTGTCTGAGTGCCAAGTGCTAGGGTTTGTAAAGAGAAAGTTACTCACGTCTGTCATGACAGGATTACAAACTACATACTCAGATCTTGCTTCAGTGCTCGAGCTCTGAGTCACAGGGTCCCTCTTACATTTATTACAGGGTCTCGTGCAGACTGAAACTGGAGGTGAATGATAGTTACATGGGCAGTGTAATGGGTGTGACCCTTTGCACCTCTGAGCTTCGTGCCACTTGTCCCCATGTTGGGAGTGAGAGTGGGAACAGGAAACTCGTGGTGCTCACAAGAACTTTGGTGAGACAGAACTTGTGTCAACCATGTTCAGTGGCTGTTAGAATGTGTATCATACTCCAGAGAAATCATCCATAAATAAATTCCATTTATGAAGAGTAAGAAGAATCTGGAACAAAAGAAAATAGGCCAGTACATTTTGAGATTTTTCTTTCTCTGATACGATATACCTTTCTGGTTGTTGCAAGGTCCATTATCAAAACCTCAGCTACGGGTCAGTGGCTCATCTTTTCGGTGGGTTCACTCCTAAAGAGCACCTTTCACTCTATTCTGCTGAGGGAAGATACTGGCTTTGGTGAAGCAGGTGAGAAAATAAAACAAGAAGGTCATGCTATTCTCAGAGAGGAAGAGCTGCTGCACCACAAGCTTCTCACCGCACCAACTGAGGTGGCAAAAGAACTCTTCTCACACAGCAGTGTTCTCAGAACCCCCATCAATCATTTGTTTATGTTTCTTTCAACAGATTTCACCCGTCATCTGTTTTACAAGACATAATTTTGGGGGATTCATTTAGTGAGATTTTTTTCTTTAATGACAAGGAAAAAACTAGTTGTCTCTATCAAGGTTATGCAGTTTCCACAACAGCAACTTGGAGGAGTAGATCCATGCTTAGAAACATTGGCTTTCCAAAGGATCAATTACATGAAGATAACATTATATGACAACCTGTCAGATCCTTGGCACCTTTGTTTTCCCTTGAATCATAAGCATTTCTAAAATTTAAAACTTTGCTGCTTCTTTCAACAAGCACTTAATTTACAAGAACAGTCTTTAATTTCCCGGAAAGCAAGCTTGTTGACTGATCTGAGAAATTGGAATTTGTGGGGTTTTTCATTCTGTGCCCCAGAGAGTTGTGCATAAATCCAAAAAGGTATACCACTCAGAGGGTGTTAGTGGAATTTCATGAAGAAGGAGAAGGACACCCACACACCAGCCAAGAATAAGTATTTGGTTAATTTCATCTCTCCGCTTGATTAAACATCAGCAGAACAAATTGCATCTGTAGCTTGCCTAAAGAGGGTTGAATCATTACCGACTTGTACTCTCGCGGCTGAGTGAGGCAATCCACACTGGCCAAGAGAAGTGAAGGGCTGACATAATGATCTGCCTCCAAGAATAGAGGGGTGTTTTCCTGACAGTGTCTTGATAGATTGCCCACATTCATCAGGTTTACCACATGATCCTACAGCACACTGCCGTAGAAAGGGTCCTAACTATCCTGGCTTGGGTGCCTATGCTACCCCTCCTCTCTGATCGCTTAACTGTGGGCTATTAGTTTGGTTTCAAAGCCAGTGGTTTTATTTGCATTTATCCTAGCCCCTTCAGCCTAGAGTAGAACAGGGCACCTAGCAGTGACTCAATAAATATTTGTTATGGGATATATTCAGCCTAAAACTGTAATGTGACAAAAGCAATCCACGGTCTATTTGGTGGGGACCCAGCTCTGTCTTAAAAGCTGCTCTTAGGGTATGAAGTGTTGCTCCATGCTGCCACCAAACCACAAAGAGCCATGCATCACGCTGCAGAGTGCCATTTGGGTCTGGGAAAAAATCCTATCAAGGTTTGAATGTCTATGAAAATTAGCCATGCGGATAGGCTGAAAGAATTCTGCCTCAGGCTACGACACCAGTGCTTCTTGGATTTCTCACTTGCACTGTAAACGGAATTCAGGAAGGATGGGAACCAGCCCTTAAGAAGCTGGTTAGGGGCACACCTCCGTTCTTGCCTAGGTTGCCTTTGGGGGCAGTTAGAACCCGATTCAGTACTGATATTGGTGGCTTCTTCTGGCCAATCCTGATTCTCAGAATTTTTGCATACACTGTTTCTGTTTCATGAAAAGCTGCTAAGCTCATTCTCTCCTCTTTGGCTTGCTTGGTTACTTCGTATCTGGGGTCCAGGCCCCACAGGTAACGTGCTCCTAAGGGTTGGAGATATTTTATTGTGTTTGATCTTCTGATCTCAGTGTTTACTTTTTAAATTGCAAATGGAGTTATATTTAAATTGTGTAGGTTAAATAAACAGAAAATATACCCAGAAAAAGTGTTGTTAGCAAATGATTTTTTTTAAATGACTCTTTGTTCCTCCCACGGCTACCAGAAGGAGTAAGAGTTAAATAATGAGTGAGTCCTGACTAGGCCAAAAATCACAGATAAGACTCAGAATAGGAGTGGAGTGATCCTTGACCATCAGGTTGTTAGATCTTGTTTACGGGCAGCGAGAGGACCTTGGTGGAATCCTCGCTTGTGGGCCAGAACCTGACCTGCTGGAAGGTAAATGTGGCCAAATACACGCTGAGGTCGAGGTTATCTGAAATCTGAATGCTGTGCCCCAATTAGACAGGAAGCACAAGCATGACTGGGGAAGACGAAGCTGAGAGCTACAACCTAGTCCTTGTTCAGAATGCTAACTCTATGGCCCCAGTTAAGCAGAGGCATGAGTCATTCCCAAAATCAAAGACACAAATCTATCTAGAGCAGTAAGCTTGAAATCATGGCCAGGAAACCAGGGACCTCTCAACAGCCATAATCTGCAAGGTGCAGGTTACAGAAAACATGGATTTTTTTCCTACACATTCCATCATAATCTCTTCTGGATTTCTACCTCATTTGTACATATTTCTTCATAACCCTTGGCATCTTTTGGCCTGCCAATCTCTATATAAGCCTAGGTAATAAAGCCAGTGGAAAACCAGACTTGTGCAATTAATTTTTGAAGAACTAGCTTCCCATAATTTGGGGATGTTCTCATCCTCAAGAAAAAGGTCACTTGTCCAGGGTGTCATCAGAGTAAGTGGGAGATTAGCTTCTTGACAACAAATAAACTGCTATGATTCTCATCTGGAAACACCTGCTTTCACAAATTTTAAATCAATGTGTATCTTGATCTCCACTTCCAACTCTGTGAGATAAAAAGTAAACAAGCGAATTGCTATAAAATACAGCAAATGTGTTTGATTGACCTTAAACCCAGAGTCACTTAAATACATGGGATCTTCAAGGGGACTATCATCCCAATCCATGTCCCAAACCAGGGGATGAATGCAGCCAGGGACAGAGGTGACAAAAAGGACTGTCCTTGAGTGACAAGGCAGGTGGTCATTATCTCCAGCACCATAGCCAAAGGGCTGGTCACTCTGCTTTTACCTCTGGCCCCAGACACAGAACACTACAGAGGGACAGTGGTGGATTCAATATCTTTTTGCTAGCAGCTGGGGCTGCCTTTGCTTGGAAGCCTTTCATGGGGAGATTCTCACACATGGACATTAGGAAGCCAAAGCTTAGAGCTGGAAGGAGAACACTCTGGGCCATGAAGTGTCAAGATGGAAAACCGTCCTTGGAGTAGGCCTGCTATCCTAGTCTATGTCATTCTCCACCCTCTTGTACTGGTGGGAATATCAACATTATTGGCCCATGGCAGGGAGGGGGGGAGATGAACATTCCACCAGACAAAGGTTTGCTGATATGGTCTGCCCACTCAGACTCAGATTTTATGAGGTCCCACATAAAATCTGAGAGCACAGCCTAGCCTCAAACTTTAACCACACGGATGGTCCTAGCTTAACTGCTCAGGAAATGGCCTCTCACAGACAATTTAGATGACCCAAAAATGTCATTCTAAATCTATTCACCAAACTGAGGCTTCCCTAAACCACTGGCAGAGAAACTCAAGATTCAGGTATAAAAATTGAGGCTAACGTGTGGTTCTCTTCTGGTCCCCAATTTGGAGCTGAAGCACTTAAACATTTACAGTCAGTTATAAAAACAGGTGAATTCTCTCACCTAGAAATGGACCATGTAAAAGTGGAGAAAGACTGTGGGTGCATGGGTGGGGATTATAATTAAAATAGTCAAACTTCTATTACTGGCCAAGGAAGGCACCTGGGTTTATTAGACGTGTGTATGTATCCTAGAGCCTGGTTCTAGTAGCTTTTTGAATCTTATGTTAGTTAATTTCTCTAGTAGAGCTAAGAAAACAGCTTCAGAGAAGTGAAGTCATAGGGAACTACATACTGTCATTTCTGCCCTAGAAAATGCAGTGTGTGTCGACACTAAAGAAACACTGGGATGAACATGAAATCAAATGTGATCCTGGTTTGAGGCTGATGTTTAACCATTTGGAGCCATGTGGCTGTACCCAAGGCCCTGGTCCCCAGGTCCTACATTTAGAGCTTCCAGGCGGTTCTCATCATGACAATGAAATACACATCTGTGTCAATGGATGCGCTCACCCCTGCATAGTAGTTCATAAACTCCTCGGGGGTCACCTGCAGAGGAAAAGTCAGAAACAAAAACAAAACTTTGCTTCCCACCACTTCAGTGGAGGTCCATCTCCAGGACCTGTAAATGCGAGGGAAACTTTGGTCAAGGCTTTTTAGTGACACAGATCAAGAATAGATCTCAGACGAGAGGAAACAGTCACGTTGAGGACGGCCCTGAGGGGTAGCAGAGGGGAAGGTGGGTAGAAAGTCTTGAAAATTTCCAGACCTATCTAAATGGAAAGTGAGATACAGGTTCTCGCCTTTCTTTAACAGCAGGAGCCCATCTGCGTGGATATGTGCGACTGAAACTCAGAATAAGAAGTTTCTTTAGCAGTAGTTAGTACGGGCTTTCTGTGACACGTCAGAAATAGCACCACAGGTCCTGGGTCAGGGCAAGTAACGTTTCACCTTTCAGAAAGTGGGATTCTGTCCTGTGGATAAAGAAGTCGATTTCTAGTTAAATACTCTTTGGCTTCATGCTTTTTTAAGATAGAACTTACTCATTTCAAGGCACAAAGTGAGTAAAAATAAAAAAAAAAAAAGGCATCCCCTGCGCTATGCTTCCCTACACCACACTGGGTGGGTCCTCTCTCCATCCTGTGCCTGTAACTGTCTCTTGGGAACATCAACTGATGTGTTTACCTAGGCTAGAATTGTATATTACTTTCCTTCTAGAAGGAAGAAACCTTAGTTATCAATCTTATTTTTTTAATAGGTGCAGGCGATACGTACACTGCAGTGCAACCATACCGGCTGATGTGATCAGATCACTCAGGGAAAGAACTGTCTTCCTGTTTGAGCTCTGTACCGATCGACGTAACCCCCAAGTACAGCCCCGCTTACGTGCGAGGACACAGACACAGTGATGATGGCTGTTTAGGAAACGTATTGTTCTCTAGTTAGCCCTCAATTTTGAGTGTCACAAGGGATTAAAAACATCACAAAAAGTGAAACCCATAAGTAATTCAAAACCCCTCTTCCACAGAGTGCCCACCTGTATCTTCTAAGAATCGTTGGAACTGATTGACCCACTTGCCCTTTTTTGCTGCCATTATGAGTGAACGGAGAAAAAAAGTCACAGGATCCCTATTTCTCTCCCTGTACCCACCCCCCACACACCCCCAAATGGTAAAGTGCAGAAGAAAGAAACTCATTGGACTGAACTGATAGTTAAGCTGGGCTTTTCAGTGGCCTAGAAGTAGAAGGGAGTGTGTCCATAGCTTGTTTCTAAAACTAGGATATCTTTAACACTCTCCATTCTTCCATTTCTTTACCTACGTCCTCCTTTGCATTCCCCCTTATCTAGCATTAAACCTCATCTGAGAGTCAGGTTACATAAAACTGGACCTCAGAGCTAAGATATCTGATCACTTCAGAAAAGGCCATCAGTTATTCCTAGCGAGGTGTCTCCTTGTTTCCTTAGACGCAACTTATACTGAGAATAGCCTGAATCACAAATCCTGTGATTTCCCCACGTTTGCCCTCATCATAGTAAATCACTTCTCAGTAATAATAACTATGACTATTTAATTGTTTTGTTGGACATCAGTAAAAAGTAAGAAAGTGGACACCCCTGCTCCTCGTCAGCGTCTTGACTATGCTACCCTTAGTGGATAGAATATTTATCTTATAATGGAGAAGGTCCCAGATGGGAGCAATGGAAATATTCGAGTCATGATACAGAATACAGTACCCTTTTCTCTGTTTAAGACTGATTTTAAAAACTCATAAAATAAATTTAGGTTATTTATATACACTCCATAATATATTTAAAATAGTTTTAATCATTAAAAAATCTACAAGAAATAGACAACAAGACCCATATTCTCTCAAAGGCTCATCCACTTCTGAGAGATTTTTTTAAATATTTGTAATGGTAAAATAACATATATAAATGAAAACTTCCAAACCTAGATATTAAAAAAATGAGAAGGGGAAGTCTCACCCAACTAGGATAGAATAGGAGAGGGGGAAGTGCTTGGGTGGCTCAGTTGGTTAAGCGTCTGACTCTTGATTTTGGCTCAGGTAACGATCTCAGGGTCATGAGATTGAGGCCTACCTCGGGCTCCGTGCTCAGCGGGGAGTCTGCTTGAGATTCTCTCTCTCCCTCGGCCTGTACCCCTCCCCCTGCTCACACACACTATTTCTCTCTCTCTCTCAAATAAATAGATAAATCTTAAAAAAAAAAAAAAAAAGAATCAGAGTGAAGAAGTTTCACTCCGTACATTATTCAGTTGCTTCCGTACCTCTACCCATACGGCGTCTGGTGCACAGGCTGCTCGGAGGGCTGGATGTGGGATTATTAGCACAGAATCCATTACACGGAGCTCCATGACTACTGTAAACCCCGGGAGCCTTTATGACTACTTGAGAGCTTAGCCCAGACGATTAAAAGTTGACAAATTTGAGCATCGTCCTTAGCTGAGCAGTACACTAAATTTCTTGCCTTGTGGTAAATTCTGTCTTACTTGGATATCAGCTATATTTTTTAACCATGAATGAGCGCACTGGCTTCAAACGTAGCTACGCTTCACCACAAGAAATCTTAATGTATAAGACAACTCAATTTGGAAAAGATAAGTTAAGAACTAATTATTCTCTTTATAAAAGAATTGACCACGGAGTTTCTTTACATCAACAGTTCCTTGCGCATTTAAAACATGATTCAACGTACAAAAGTCTGAATCACACTTTACCTTTCAGAAACATTTTCATTATGCCTTTTAGGTGAGACCTCCCTGGAAAACCCTTAGCACAATACCCAGTAGATAAGTACTCAATAAATGATCAGGATCTATAATCATGCCACGTGAGGTTCATGTGCGTATTATATGTAGTAATTACAAAGACGCACTTCCGAATCTTTCAGAGACAAGGATCTCAAATGTGAATGTGACTAAGACTTATCTGGGGCACTTACTAACCCTGCAAATCCTTGATCTCCACCCCAAAAAAATCAGACCCTGTAGTTCTGCGGTGCAGCCAGCAATGGGCATTCTTAATATGTCCCCAGCTGACGATCACGCAGCGTCAGCTGGGTATCAGTACAGGCTCTGTGATACTCAGGTCATACCAAACGCTGTAACTGCTAAAAACCCCAGGGACCTTTGTGAGTGCTTGAAAACTGAAGAGGGCTTGTTAAAGCAAACGTCAAAAGGGACAGGGGTGGGAACTTGAAATCAGCTGAATCATAACAACCGGCCACTTTGACTTGGGTTAGAGCAAAGGGCAGCTGAGGTTTCCCCTGGCAACGAGGAGGAGGAACCACCTGCAGGGGGAGGCCCTGGGATCTCACGCAGAGGTGGGCTAATTTGGGGAAATGGCAGTTGACAATTTTTCCACTGCCATTTCAGAGATCAAAGGCCAGCGATGTTGGAAGAAAACATGTGGCTCCGTTCTGTTATTTCTGCCCCTAAGCATTAGGTTGCCCTACAGAATCTAGCCCCCTCTCCCCCACCCCTGCTTTCTTTTAATCCACCTCTATAATCCCTTCAACTAAAACGAAGGGTATTTCTCTGTCTCCAACGGGAAAATGTCAGCAGGAAGGAAAGAAAGGTTGCTTTCCTAGTCCCCTAACCTCTTGCTAATAAGACTTACCATGAAATTTCATAGAAAAACTTGGGGGAAATTCCCTTCAGAAGGGGAAGCCTTGTTTCCTATTCTTATCATTGCCATCTTTTCGTCCCGCCCAGTGCCCAACTAATCCTTCTTGTGTGACATGGCGGTGAGGAAGAACCCTCCCCAAGGTCCTGCTGCTCTGACTGTCAGCCAAGGAGAACACTCCCTTCCCTTCCCCATCATCAGAGCCTTCAAGACACCTGACAGCAGAACTGGGGCCAAGTTCAAACGTCCACTTACAGCTTGATAAAAGACAGATGACACTGTCATCTCAGCCTGGACACCGTAGCAGAGATGCAACTCCTTACCCTCCCAAGCTATGCTTTTGTAACTTGAAGATACCGGTTAATGGAGGTGGGTGGTTGCTTTTGTTTTTAAGCTCACTGTAGTTTCGCCATGCAAGTTCATCTCAAAGCTCGCTATCGATGAAATCAAAGTAAATCCTATTCCCTGGCATTTCCTTCACTGAAAGCCTCCCGTAAATGGCACTCCTACATAGCAAAGTGCAATGACAAACAATGTTGCGAGGATGAGTGTGAAAATCATTGCCACATCCTGAAATACCTTGTGAATCATGTCCCGAAAAATTAAATTATGGTTTCGTTTTGAACTTAAACAGATTTTGTTGTAGTCTAGTTCGTTGGAATGTGGCTGGCTAAGTATGCTAAGTATGGGAACCATGAAACAGAGTGTTAAGTCAAAATACCACATTCTCCCGATGACGGGTATTTAGCCGTATGTGGTTCCCTTACCAATACATGATTTGTATCTTATCACTTTCTCTCCCAACTTTCTAGGTAGTCTCTAAGGAAATATTTTACCTCTATTTATAAAGAATATGTTATATGTATTTTTTAAGGCTTTGGACCAATTTCCTAATTACAACTGGAAATTCGACAGAAGAAATTCTGCTTCAGCTCTTTTACTTACCAATCCATCTTTGTCATAGGGTGAATCAAAGTTATCCAGGAATTTCCTGAATACTTGCTCCTCGGTCCATTCTCCATTTTGGTACTTAGGATGGTGTTTCGCATTATACACCTCACGAAGATCTTCAATTGTTATAACTCCGTCTCCGGTCTTATCTAACTTCCTAAAAGCTTGCATAATTACCTCTTTCCTGGCTCTAGACATTGGAGGCTAGATAAATAGAAAAAAAAAACACATACACAGACAACACAAGTAAATGAGCTTGTTTCGTATCATAGGTCATGAAATATCTACTTCCTCTCAATGGTATGAAATGGTTTGCGTGCCGTTGAACAGCATGCATGACAATTACTCCAAAAAGTCCCTAAACCTGTTATCATTCTCCTTCCCATCTCCTCCACAGTGCACTGACAACTTCTGAAAACAAAACTTCAAAATAGCCAACCCAAACCATGTGAAAGCCAAACGCAGCAGATACACTGATTCACGAGGCTGCTTACTCTTAATGTAAGAAGAAATTCATTGAAGTCTATTGTTCCGTTTCCATCTTTATCAAACCTCCGGAAGAGCTCTTCTGCCTCTTCCTTTTCCATGACCACGGCATAATCATTTAGCCCTTTCACAAATTCTTTGAAGTCAAGGGTTCGGTTGTTATTGTCATCCATAATTCGAAACACTCTAAAGAAAATACACAAAGACACAAAAAGAAAGAAAAAAAACAAAACAAAACAGAGAACAAGGTGTAAGAATAAAGATTTAAAAATAAACCACTCTCAAGGTTTTTCGAAACAAAATGCAGAAGCCCTAGATTCTGCTCTGCACCCTCCTTCCAAAATTGGAGAGCCTCTTCCCAAGCATCTCATAAAATAAAATGTACTATGTGATTCTAATTCTATGATATTCTGAAAAAGGCAAAGCTATAGAGACAATAAAAAGATAAGGGAAAGGGGAGAAGAAAACAGGCAGAGCACAGGGGATTTTTAGGGCAGTGGAACTATTCTGTACGATTTTATAATGGTGTCTACATGAACCTATGCACTTACTAATATCCACAGAACTTCATAGGACAAAGAGTAAACCTTAATGTGTACAAATTTTTTAAAAATTGTTTAGGAGGTCAGGGGATCCCGGGAAGGAATGCAGACAGTGAGAAGAGAAACTAACTGTACTACAAAACTTTGAAACAATCTCACTGAAGGGGGGGTGGGGTATGCTGACGTAAGGAACTGTGGCAATGAGTAAAGTCTGTAGGACTAAAGGCACAAGGAACCGCACATAAGCACTGGACTCTAGCTGATAGAGATCTTTCCCACGGAGATTTGAGTTAACAATTCCGACATGCTATAAGGTATACTGGAATTGAACAATTAAGTAAATAGATGGCAGGTGGTAGAAGCTAGGTGTATCACTGTTGAAATGGAAATTTAGATGAGCTAGGGGAGGAGGCTAGAACGGTCTGCTGCATGTGGCAATGGGCTAGAGTTGGAGACATTAATATGAACTCATGTTTAGCTTAATATAAACAAAGATGATGACATATAAAAATATCTATAGATATGTACATATATCATATATTTTCTTTTTCTGTCAGCTAAGAGAACCTAGAAGTAACACCCCAGGAACGAGCACATCTAGAGCCCAGATCTTGGTTTCCAATACAATTCTCCAATAAAAGGAATGGGGATTCTTGGAGAAATGTCTGATTCTAGGACTGGGGCATGAGATATGCAAGATGAGCTTGGAATATCTTATACCAGAAAGTAAGGAAGTCCTCAAAACAAACAAAACTATATTGATGGGGATCCATCAAAGGGACACAGGAGCCAACTGAAAGAGCTTTCAAGGCCCAAACTTTCACAATTTGAGCAACAAAATAGTGTTGAATTGTAACCCACAGTATAAACTAAATATTCATGAGTCCATTTTGGTTTAAATAGATGACTAAATAAAGAAATGAATAAATATTAGTTAGTAAAGACCAATTGCTCTTGCAGAAGTATTCCAAATAAATTATGCACATACTCCCCGACCTTAAGGAGGGAAGCGTACTCCCCACTCCCTAAGTGTGGCTCTGCATAGGGACCTCCTTCCAGAGAGTACAATACAGAAAGGGGGAGGGGGGGACAGTAACTTTACATTGGAGAAGCCAAATACACAGTCTCAGCCGGGTGATCCAGGTCAACATCAATAGTGATAAGTCACGTTGACAGTATGCAGCCCTGACATGAGGTGATGAAAAGTGCTTTACTTCTGTGGCCCCAAAAAACCATAACCCCATTCTAATCATGGGGGGAACAGAAGGGAGCAGCTTGCACTTGAGTTGAGTAGAGATTGAGGGAAGGGCAAAACCAGTGAAGGGGCAGAGGCAGAGGGCACATTGGAACAAATGGCCAAGGATGAGCCAATAGACTGGCTCACAGGGGAAGGGCTGATAGGGATTGGTCTGGGGGATGGTGGCATTGGCAGCAAGAGGGACCCAACTGAGTGGGTCAGTGAGTGAGAGAGAGGGCAGTGTTCCTGAGGGGTCTGCACCCAGGACAATGATGTGAGTCCAGGATGAAAGAGGGGAAGGTTGGAGGTTGGGGTGATACAGCATTGAAGGGAAGCGGGCCCGTCTTCCCACGCGACTGTGACCGCCTGGGCATCAGGGTGCACATGTCCACGGTCTGGGCTTCTGGCAGCGTGGGGCTTAGTCTGAGAATTTGAGACGGTTGAAGGTGACATCCCAGGGGCTCAGGAAATAGCTCGCTGGAGGAGAAGCCGTCCCTAAGCTCCACATGAGAGGCTGGGTCCCCCGCCGTGGCGCCCTGTGCTCTCTCACACACAACATCCACAGGGACTCTCACTGTCGTGACACTCGGTTGGCTCAGTCTGAGGCCTGCGTGGGGCTGGAGAAGCCCTGTCCACCCACCTGTTCACCAGGTACAAGCACCTGGCCCATGGCAGGCTCTCCCGTAGTCTGTCAAAAACAGATAACTGCAGGGGCGCCCCGGGCGGCTCCATCCGTTAAGTGTCTGACCCTTGATTTTGGTTTGGTCATGATCTCACGGTGGTGGGATCGAGCCCCAAGTCAGCCTCTGCATTGAGTCTGCTTGTCCCTCTCCGTCCCCCCCACCCCCCGCATGGACTCTCTTTCTCTCAAGCAAGTAAATAAAGTCTTTTAAAAAAGAGAGAGAGAGAGAGAGAGAGAGAGAGAGAATGCACAGGCACTGCCCAGTGGAGGCTAACAACCTCTCTCTCCTTGGGTTTCCTGGTCTTGAGGACTTCTTGCACTGTCAGACGGTCAGAGGACAGGCCCTACAGAGCTGGGAGAATCCCCTTGCAGTGACTATCCCACAGGCAATTCCCGTGGCCGCGGAGGTGAGCAAGACAGGACCGCTTGAGAGCAACCGCCCCTCTCCTCCACGCCGGCCCCTGCTGTCACGGCTGCTAGGAGTGCCTCTCCCCGCGTCCTGCTCGGTGTCTCTGGGGCCTGCACATGCCTCTCCCTTCACTGCCAGTTGTTCCAGTAACTGTGCTCTCTTGTCACAGACACAGCCTTGCTGAAGCTGGGACGAAGAACTAAAAATTGTCACAAGGGCCTTGAGAGATCTATTCTTCCAAACTGCATTTCACAGCTAGGGAACGGAGACCCTAGAAGGCCAAGACTTGCTCAAGGTCACAGCCAGTAACAGCCTTGCCTGCCTGTGTGCTGCCTCTTCACTTCGTCCCCCTGCCACCCCTTTGGCCCAGATCGTACCTGCCAAGTCCTTTGATGCCTGCGGAGCCCCTGGCCAGGCACTGCAGTCGGAGTTTTTCGATGGGGTCGGTGGCCGTGGTGAGCTTTTTCTTGGCCTGGATTGCCATCTCTCGATCGTGGCGTGCTGTCCCCGCCATCTGAGGGGAGAAATCACAGTCCCCTTAGCAGAGCTCAGGCCTCATCACCTGCTTCTGGCTGGGGAAGGGGACAGCAGCCTCTCCCAGAAGGAAAACACTCTCATCCACTTCTGGGAAAAGCCTCGAACGTCCCAGAATTCCCAACTTTTAGCTAGACCAACTCTATGCCTGGCGTATCTCTTGCTTACTTATCTAGTCCTGAGGACACCTGATTTCTCCAGTCTGGACAACAGTTGTAAATAAACAGCCTTTCCCAGATACACTTTCATCTTGCCGAGACCCTCCTCCTGCCATAAAACGAGAAGTCCCACTTCCCTATACTCTCCTCTCTGAGCCACCCTTCTATGCTTTATTCTTGTATTTAGCATTCTACACCTTTGACTCCACATTTAATATGCTCCTCTTTGGTCTAAACATTAATTTTTATTGTTTCTGTCTTGACCGAGATTCTCTAGGCTGGGCCTTCATGATTCCCGCCCATAACTAGCATGTTTTGGTTAACAGTCTAGTGGTCATTAACACCTGGATTCTTAGGACAGAAAATGGTAAATAGACACTATCTCTCTCCTGACAAACAGACATAATATCTTTTTTTGTCTACAGTTTGGCTTCTGTGTTTTAAATATTCAGAAGCAGGAGAGGGTGAGTGCAGAGAAGCTCCCTCCTGAGAGGTCCCCAAGCCACATACAAACTCCTTCTGTGAGCCTGGGTTTTCAGAACCTGCAGGACAGTGGGAAGCACCCTGGGCTGGGGGCCTGGAGACTCAGGGTCTAGTCCAGACTCCAACCCACTGCCAGAGACATCTGAGCAAATCTCCGGGCCTCTGGTTTCTCCTCCTCTGTCAAGTAAAAAGATCAGATTAATTATCTTACAATTTCTCCCTGTTCCAAAAACAACTAGTCCTCCTATGAGCTCACTGACCCAGTAAATGAGGGATTCTAGAAATTACTTTTCTCAATGTGAGTTGTGAATGAAGGAGCAAGACAGTTGAGGGGTGTAGGCGGACACAGCATTCAAATGCAGGGAAGATGGGTTGGAGTGGATCTGCCCTGGGCTCAAGGGTCCCCCATCCCTGGCCAAGTGCTGGCACGTCTCCTGAGCGCCCCGCCAGGAGCGGATTCTTTTCATAGGGCATGACAACCCTCAGATCCATGCTCTCTAGGGCTGCTCCTCTCCAATACAAGCTGTACGTTCTCCCCACAAAGATCTCGTTATTTAACTTTGGAGAGAGGAAGTCTCAGACTGAAAACTGAGACCAGAATAGATTAAGTCAGGGATGTGAATGCTCAACTCATCTCCCACCTAGAGCTTCCCCCCTTGACGTGCATTCTGGTTTCCACAACATGAACGCAAATGGGAGTAATTCTTCTCAGTTCTCTTGGACACCAGGGCAAGAAGGAGGTCTTTGTCTGTTAGGTCCTGGCAACTTTATTCCACATGAAGAAGTCTTCCAGAATTCCAGACAGCCACATGGCCACACCAAAAAGGCTACGCTTTTGGAGAACTCCCTCTCTGCTCCTAGCGGGCCTGTACAGACAGTGCTCAAACTCATCCCACAGTGCCACCCCCCGCTCAATCCCCTGCCGTCCTGGCAGCATTCTTAAAACTTGCACTTTCCTGTTACTATTTTGTCACCTGATGTCAAGCTGACAACTCATGGAGCTTGATCCCAGCTTCTGGCCCTAACGCCAACCCCACAGAAGGCTTCAGCCACAATCAGAACGCTGTGTTTCTGTACAAAAACCCCAGTTCCCTCTCGCCACCTCCTGCCCCCTTACGCAGCCAGCCTTGCCTGAGGCCCTTCCTAGCCCTGATCTTGGGCTGCTGATGGCCCCCGCCCCGGCCTCACCCCGCCCTCCCTCCCACCAGCAATCCTGCGCCGTCCTCATTCTTAAACCCACCTCAGGGTCTGCTCCTTCCTGCCCCTCCCCCTCGCTCAGTGCTACCTGCCCAGCGGTTGTCTCCTGCCACTCACCAGCCTGTCCTCATTTCCACTACCTCTCCCCTACCTTTCTCACCCCGCCCTACCCACTCTGGTTTGCCACACCAGCCGCAGTGGCAGGCGGGGGGACGGAGAGACACACAGGCTAAAAACCAGTAATGGGGAGAAAATGAGATCTGGCTCCCGTGTGAGAGACAGCAGGAGGAAGAACCCATGTGGGGCCCTACTCACACACCTTCAAGATAAAATTAATGACATCAATCGTTCACGTTTATTGTGCCCAGTCCCCACAAAAACCCTAGGAGCCCAACTGAAAACAGAAACTCAAACAAACACACGTGAATCAGGTTCACAGCAGCATTGCCCACAGCAGCCAAAAGGCAGAAACAGCCCGAATGTCCAGCCGCAGAGGAACAGAGGGACAGAATGTGGTTCCACTTGTCCAAAGCCACCAGGTTTTCAGATGCACTACTTCTTGTGGACCCCGGTTTGGGAACAAAATAACACCGCATTGTCCTCTACTGCTCCCACGGGCCTGCCCGGTCCTTCCGTGTAGTCAGGGTAAACGTGACCCATGCCAGAAGGATCGACTCGTTCACTAACTCAACAGCTATTTGTTGGGTAGATACTGTCGGTCTGAGTCCGCGAGGTGCTAAGAACCCAAAGATGAACCAAGGTCTGTCCCTGCTCCTTGGGAGCCCAGATTCCACTAGTGGGTGGAGAAGGGGACGTACACAAGGGTTACTAGGGGAGAGGGAGAAAACGGCAAGATGAGAGCTTCAGCAGAGAGCCATGGGAATTGGGGAAGTGACCTCAGATCTGGGCCTGGAGGGGTGAGTAGCAAGGCAACAGACAGAGAGCAGGACAAAACCACTAATGAGAGAAGAAGCGCCATGCACACAGGCAAGAAGGTGAAGCCAAACAACAGAATAGCCTTCTGTTATAAAAAGGACTGAGGCACCAACACATGCTACAATGCGAATGAGGCTCAAAGCCACCACGCTAGGTGACAGAAGCCCGACACAGAGTGTCGTACACTGTGCAATTCCATTTATAGGAAACATCCAGAACAGTCGAATGCACAGAGACAGAACACAGACCGGTTGTGGACAAGGCCCAGGGGAAGGCAGCAATGGGGAGTGACTGCTTACCAGGTATGGAGGGGTTTTTTTTGGGGGGGGGGGGTAAAAATGTTTCGGAACCTGATATAGGTGGTGATTGCACAACATTATGAATGTATGGTATATTCATAAATGCCTAATTTCACGTTATGTAAATTTCATCCCAATGTTTTTTTTTAAAAAAGCCCTATGAGCTAGTTACAGCTATGATTTCTCTCTCACAGATGAAGCAACTGGGGTGTCGTCGGTGTGGCTCCCAGGCCTTTGCACATTGTTAGGACGGTGAGATCGCCCCGTGCCCCTCCTCCTTCAGCGGACTGGGCAACTAAGGCGTGTACACAGAAAGCAACTTGCTCCCGAGTCGTGGCTGACACCCAAGCGTAGATCTTCTGACGTTCAAGCAGAGCTCTTCCTCCTTTACCACCTTCGTGAAACAAGATAAAAGAATCTCGAAGCACAGTTAGATGGTAACCACCCACAGGAGAGCAGGGCAGCGTCCGGGAAAGCATCCTGCGGGTTCTAGCTCCCGAGGCCGACCCTACACAGTGACCACGCACATGGTGACCCCTGGAGTTGACTTTGGTAGAGTCAGGAAAAAGAAGTCCATTCTCTCCTGCCACGATTCTTGAAATGTCCGTATGAGCTGTCCGCTTTCATCACTTAGTTACCCAGTTCATCAACAAAGAGCTAATGTGTTCTGTGTGCTCTTTTCTAGTCACCAGTGTCGGAGAGGAAGGATGACTGCAAGGAGCAAGCCCTTGAGGAGCGTAGAGTCTTAAATTTGATTGGAGATTAACCGCTGAAGTCCCGTGGGGAAGCAGGGCAGGAAACAAAGTTTGGTAAGAGCTGGAGGGGTTGAAAGCAAGCACGATAGGGGAGGGTTTTGGTGAAGAAGGGCGACGCTTAGGGCTTCCAGAGTTTGCATTAAGGCTCCAGGCACCTTGGCGAGATTCTGACCCCAAACGTGTCACCGACATCACTGCAGGGCACAAAGCGTCCCTTGCCGGCAGAAGACCCTCCCTGAGCCTCTAGGATCCGGCCTGGTGACAACAGAGGTGGTCCAGCCCTGGCAGAACAGGGCCAGAAAGAGGATGGCCTCCCATGGGCGTGGCTGCAGCGCCACCTGGTGTTGACACTGCGTCTGAGCATTTCCCGGGGCCAGGAGCGCTGGGTCCCTTTCTCCAATAAATGTTTATTAAGGGCTTAGTTTAGAGCGGGTCACTGGGTTAGATTAGGGAAAAGGGAATAAGAAATACAGTGCTTCCGGAGGAGATGGGGGGAGAACAACCCACTACTCAGCCACTGCAAATCAGAAAAGGGTGGCTAACCCTGCCTTGGAGTGGGGCTTTCTGAAGACTTCTCAGAGAAGATGATGTCTAAGCCTTACTTCTAAAGGAAAGAGCTGTTTTCGAGGCTGGGTGTGGGAGGGCCCGGGGGGGGGGGGGGAGGAAGGGCACTGTGCATTTCCCAAGTGCCAAGGCCCAAGCGAAAGAGAAAGTGGTATAATCACAGAAATGCAAATATTCTAGCATGATTGCAGTATGGTGGGCGGGTGGTGAGATGACGTGGTTGTTGGGATAGGGAGGGAATATGGAAAGGGGAGATTGAGAGAAAGAGGACACTGGGCAGGTAAGCAGACATCAGATCCCAAGGAGCCTGGGACACATGCTGGGCAGTTTAGATCCTGCACTGAGAGCAACAGGAGACCACAAGGGGCTTCAATGAGGGGGTAACAGTCTACGTTGTCAAAGAGCCCTCTGATTCAGTGTGGACAATGGGCGGGGAGGTGGCACAGACTGGGGACAGCCAGGTGAGAGGTCCCGCTGACTGGGTGGAGGTATTGGCAGCGGGGGCGGAAAAAGGAAAAGAGATCAGAGATGGAGAGTACTGGAATGTGCAGTGTGAAGGAGAGGGAGGGCTTGGGGGTGCAGCCAGAGCTCCTGCTCCCACACCCCACCCCCACCCGCACCCCCACCTGCTGATGAGGAGAAACGTTCACGGAGCAGCAACAGGCAGAGACCTGGAGATGTGGGGCACAGGACGGGTGGAGCCTCCAGCAGCAAAGTCAAAGGAGACTTTGCAGCAACGGTCACCGGGTCTCCTTACAAGGGAGCTACTTAAGGCTCCCTCATCCCACTGTGTTGCCTGCCGCTGTCAAAGCGCTCTGCTTGTATTTCAAAAAAATCATTGTGGGACAGGATATGGAAAGGTAAAATTGCATGGAGGTCTGTCGCTTCATGAGTCTTAGTGAAAGTCTTTGCTGAGTTCAGGGACATATTTAAACTGAACCTTTGGCGGGGGGCGGGGGGGGGTCGGTAACAGCGCAAGCCCCAGCTTGTGGTCTTTGGTGCCCTCTCGTGGTAATAAGCTGAATTACAGCTCTCGTGGCAATGAGCTGAACTCTGTCTCTATTTCTGTCTCTCTCTCTCATGAATCTGCACCCAAAAACCTGCACACAGAGGTGGATCTTAAAACCAAAGAGACAGCCCCAGGAATCATTTATCCAGACATCCATAAAGAGAAAGCATCAAGATCTTCCACATCCTCTTTAATGCAAAATCCAAAAGAAACGTCTCACTCCACCCTCTAAAGCACACTACCCTCTTTGTTTTTTTGTGACACTACACTTCTGGTTTTCCTCTTTCATAAAAAAGAAGGTTCATGAAGACACAGAGGGAGCTGAAGCAGGTTTAGTCCGTCAGACAAACTTTAGAGAAGGGGAAAGTTAGTCTGTAAGAGTTGGGGGAAACAAGATTAGGGAAACACGGTAGGGGAAACAGAGGGGAGGTGGGCCGAGCGCCGAGCAGGAGGAGGGAGAGCAGGCTGGCCTCGCCTGGCTGGGCAGGCATGCGCTCCATGAGGATTGGACCTGGTTTTGCCTGGAGAGTGCTCCTTTGCACCCCACTGCTTGGGGCACTGGGACAGTGGGACAGCGTATTCTGTGAGGGAACTGTGAGGAAGTCACGCAAGCCCAGCCCCGTGAGAACAGTAACTGCCAGCAGAGCCATCCAGTCTCTCCAAAGACTTCTCCTGCCTCTTGATGCCATCAAGCCCGTTTTCCCTACAGCCAGGCCATGCAGTGTGTTTGGCCTTAAAAACATTTTAAGGCATTTCTGTAGCTGTTAAATACCTGTGCCGTTATATTAACCATTTCACTAGTAAGGGGCCCAGAATTGCTATAACAACTCCGTGTGATTTTAAACATTCTTCTATTTAGAGAAAAGAAACCAGTAAGGCAATGTCACGAGTAGGTAGCTGCTGCTTAAACTGTAGGGCTTCACGCTCATTCTTAGGAGGTGGAAGACATACTGGCCTTCTCTCAAGCCCACATCCCAGCCAAACCTTTCCCCATCTGCCAGCTCAGGCTTGACCCTAAGCATAAGGGCCATCCCCCTGGGGATGGAGGACATGCAGGGGTTTTTAGCCTTTCTCTACTTGGGAACGGGATGTAAAACTCAAATTTTGATTTAGACTCCGTACACCTTTTAATACTTGAAATGTCATCCAGGGATGGGGTGAGACATACAACAGATCGTGTTCGAAGGCAAAGGCTGGGAAATACTGAACAGCTCTACTGACTGCAGTCTGTTTGATAAACTCGTTACTGCTCCGTGGTAGATGGCAAGAGTTCCTCACGAGTTCCCCTGAGAAAATGCTCCTCTGGAGAAATTAGATCCCAGTGCTCAGAGTAGCCTTGCAGGTGGTTAGGAGCTGCCCCCTCTGAGACCGAAGTGAAAGACTCAGATGGTTTGAGGAAAGACCTGGTTTTGCAATAGAGTCCTGGGAACCTGCCCCCACCCCGAGTATCATAACAGGTGTGGGTCATTGTTGACATCCTGGGGGACCCTTCACTGACCCCATCCAAGCTCAATTCAGCTAAACAGACCCTTAGCATCTCTAGCTACTAGCAACGGACTGTGCTAGTTGTTCAGGGGTTATTACAGAGCTGCGGTTCCAGCCAGGCATGATTTCACCGCCCCCCCCCCGCCTTCCCTGTCCCCAGGGGATATTGGACAATGTTTGGAGACATGTTTGGTTGTCACAACAGGGGTTTGGGGTAATACCGGCATCTAGTGAGTAGAAGCCAGAGATGGCTGCTAAGCATCCTACGATGCACACGACAGCCCTTGCCCACCAGGAACCCTCCAGAATGCCAGTAGTCCCCAAGTTGTGCAGTCCTGCCGGAGAGAAAGAACTGGGAGCATCTGGGGCAATGAGAGCCCCAGAAGTGTGGTTGAAAAATAAACGTCCGTGCCCCACCCCAAGCACAGTAAGTTAGAATCTCTAGGTGTGAGCGCAGGGATCTGCATGGGGCTCAACACGGGGCTCAAACTCACGACCTTGCGATCAAGACCCTGAGATCAAGACCTGAGCTGAGATCAAGAGTCAGATGCGTAGCTAACTGAGCCACCCAGGGGCCCCTTCGGAGGGTTTTAACATGCACCAGGGTTTGAGAATATAAGCGACAAGAGCTACAAGGTCCCTCTAGTGGCAGGAGTGAGACCTGGAGGGAAGGGCTAGGGGAACAACGATAACGATAATGTAACACAGGATAAAGTTCAGGCATGGTGATGGGTAGTAAGGGGGGTACGTATTGCATGGTGCACTGGGTGTTATACGCAACTAATGAATCATCGAACTTTACATCGGAAACCGGGGGTGTACTGTATGGTGACTAACATAATATAATAAAAAATCATTAAAAAATAAATAAATAAACAAGCAAATAAATAAAAAAATAAATAAATAAAGAGATGAAAATTCTAAGCACCAAAGGAAAAAAAAAAGTTCAGGCATGAAGAGAAGTGGTGGTAACCACAATTCTAACCACTCCGGGGGCCACGCCCGAGGCTCGATGCTTTATACGTGTGAGCACACGGCCTCAGGCGGTGGGTTCTATCAAATACTGCCATCCTATTCCAGGAAGCCGGCACAGACCCAGAGAACCCGGGGCACTGGCCCAACAAAGTCCCAGAGGCAGTGACAGAGTCAGCCCGGAAACCTCAGTGCTCTGCCTATGTCCCCACGTTCAACAGCGACGCCATGGCTTGGGGAATTCAGGGAAGGTCCGTGAAATGAGAAGGAAAGCAAAAGCTTCAAGGAAGAGACTGCCTCGGAGGGCTGGAAGGCTCTCACTGCAGAGGAGGGGCGGGGACAGCAGCACAGAGCAAAGCCACGCACCGGCGCGTCCAAAATGCCACCCCTCTCCTTCGGCCTCAGGGCCCTTGCTCAGTTAGTAGAGGGATGGGCAAAGTGTTGGGTCTTTGTTTTTGTTTTTCTGAAATCTAAATTCAAAGCTACTGCAATGATTATCTTCCATTTTATTTACTCTTTTCCCACAAATTATTTTTAAAATTCTTCCACATCATATGAATACATGAAGCAGCTGGGTTTTGTTTGGATGGCCAACTTCCACATAGATCTAAAGTATGACGGTGTGTAATCTACATGTTAATGACATGAGCACACTGGAAATGAGATGTCACTGAAGTCTGGCCTCTTACCGGGTTCTCTCGGGGCCGAAATACATTTTTTCAAGATGTTTCAAATTCATGCTTTAGCTGTTGTCAATAGGCAGGTTTCTCTAGAGCCCATGTCTGCTCAATCATAGCCTTTATTTTTTTCTGCTGATCTTTGGGATGATTTAAGTCCTCGTGTTACTGTTTATGATATGGCATGATTGGAGAATAATGTTTTATAAATATCAGTGTTTAAAGTGTCTACTTCATACATCTGCTTGAAATTTTATTTTATTAATTCAATCAGGGCTGGGGTTCAGGCTCAGTAAGATAGGCGGCTAGGGTGCAATGTTTAAGGAGGCCCCCAATCTCAGGACTGTGCAAATGTCAACCGTGCACTTGCCCAAGCCTAAGAGTGAGTGCCTCCTTAAATATTGGGCCCTAGGTGCCTACTTTGCCTCGCCCTAGTCCTGGTCCTGAAGTCAACGTATGTTTATTGAACGCCTGTTATGTGCCACACAGTGGTAATGAATGAGACAGCCAAGGCCCCTTCCAGTTTACATTCCTCAGAGTAGTTTTAACTTTGTTGAATTTGAACTACAGCTGATTTTCCAGACATTGCCACTGGCTTGTTCTAAGGTCATTCCAATCTCCTTTGTCTGCTCCATTCTGCTTTCAGCTGGGTGGCCACATGAATGAGTTCTGGCCAGAGACTCCGCTGAAAGTACTGAGGGCTCTGGGAGAACTCTTCCATCTCATTTGCCTCTTCCTGCTTTAAACAAGAATGCAATATCTGGAGATGAGGCAGCCTTTGTGCAGTCATGAGGAAAAAGCCAGGGGAATCACAGAGATAACAACTTAGAGCCCTAATATCACGTGCTNCTGAACCAAGTCAGCATCCGTCACGTGAGGAACATGAGCCCCTATTTGCTGAATACACTGTCGGTCAGGTTCTCTATCACAGCCAAAAGTATTTCTAACTGAAACAATTGGCAAAGCTTATTTGTACAGAGCTTGGGTTGACCCTAGATATTGACATTTACCTGGGTAAAATAACTAGCAATCCAGGGTGAGGAGTGAAGCCCCCCCTGAGAAATGGGAGGGAAGATAAAGTAACTCCATTATAATCTGTTCTCTCCATAGAATGTTACCAGCATTTAGCAACCTCTGCAGCATTCTTGGCTACGAAGAGAGTGAGAAATACGGTTTAGCCTTGTATTCAAGGACCCATATAACTAACACAATGTGATACCAGGTTTACGAAAGCACGGAGGTCTCAGGGTTACGAGAGCTTTCTAATGAGCACCCCCGGGGAATCTCGGGAGGCAGGAGGCAGTGTGATAATACTCTCCTTGCTGTCTCCTTCTCCATCTTGCTCTGCCTTGAGTCTCTGGGGTTTTTACCAGGAACTTGCTTGCAATCTATTCTGGTTAGGCATCATGCCACAAGAAAGATCTTAAAGAAGCAGAGTAAGAAAAGATCTAAGCTAAACAAAAATAAGCAAAGATTTGGCTGGATTTGTGTACAAAATGCAAAAAAAAAAAAAAAAACAGGACAAAAGAAAAATAAAAGTTTTGTTCCAAACTCCCTGGTTTTCGTGACTATGCTCTTAGAACCAACCAGACAATGTTCCAATATCCCACTTTTCAGGTACCATGAGACCTTGGCCTCAGTGACTTCAAACCCACTGTGAAGACAAACCCCAACTGCGTATCTTCTACTACTTCCGGATGGGAATAAAGGTCTGACTACCATTTGTATTTTTGCAACATTAGAAACCAAAATCACTTACTTAGTAACTACTTCATGTTCACTTACAATGCTTCCTTTGCAGTCATTTGTCTATGTAATGTTTACTTTGTAGCCACTTAGAAATCCAGCCAATGATTTGCGTCTTGCAGGCTCTTAACCGATACTTCCAAAAAACCAGGAAGTGTCGGTGGATAGAAATCCAATGTCAGAATGACAGCATCAGTGTAGATTGGCATATCAGACAGGAACTGTGTTCAGCTACTCACCACAGAAACAGGTGATTGTCTCTGAAAATGATAGAGGTTTATTTTCCTCTCATGTAAAGAAGTCTGGAGGCATTTCAGAGAGTCCATGTCCCAAGAAACTACGATCTTTCTACCTTACTATTGTTTCTACCCTCAGAGTTGCCTCAAGTTACACAACAACCATACCTGTTCCCACCATTACATCCACACGCCAGGCAGCAGAGAAGAGCGAGGACAAGAAGAGCGCGCTTGCTGGCTGAGCCATCCCTCCTCAATGGCTCCCGCAGGACTCCACCCAGCTCCTTCCACTGAAATCTCATTGGCCAGTCCCGCAAAGGAGGCTGGTGCTATGGTCCGAATGTTTATGCCCTTCCAAAATTCATAAGTTGAAATCCTAACTCCCAGTAGTAGGAGGTGGGGACTTTGGCAGCGACTTAAATCATGGAGGTAGAGCCTTCATGACCGGGATTAGTGCCTCATTAAGGAGGCTCTGGAGAGACTCCAGCCCCTTCCACCACCTGAGCAGTAGCAGGAAGATGACGGCTCTATACCAGGTAGAGGGCCCAGCCATGCTGGTGTCTTGGTCTGGGATTCTGCCAAATTATGAGAAATACATTTTTGTTTTTATGAGCTACCCAGTCTGAGGTATTTTGCTAGAGCAGCCCAAACAGATTAAGACAGCTGAGAAACCTAATTTGGGGCTGGGTACTTTGCCATCCTTCAGGTTGTGTTTATAAAGAAGAGGAAACTGGCAGCTGGCAGTTTCTGCCACAGTTGGCAGAAGAAATGGAGTCCTTCTAGAAAGTAAGTGTGTGAGCACATCCAGATCAGTTTGTTCCATGACATCATGAGAGGCAACCAGATCACCCTGATGGAGGAGACTAATAGGAATCCTGGAATCAGAAGTTAGCACATTGGTGATTTCTGGGCTCACAGCCTCTGTTCCCCCAAAGAAACTAAAATCCACCTTTCCCTGGGCAGTTATCAAGAAGACCCTGAGTTTACGCGAACATGACCTAAAATGATCTAGACCTGGGGACATCAAACCACAGCCCCTCCACCTACATTAGATTCCTCTTTCAATCTTCTCAACCTACGCCATTCTCCTGCACACCTTGTCGTGGAAATCACAGTAAAAATGGAGATGAACTCACTCCCATCACCTCCTGCAAGTCTGTAAAGGTATTTATCTCCAAAACCGTCCTGACTTTGTCCTCCCTTCCCCCCAAAGGAAGTGAGAACTGCCTCCCGTCTAAGCATAATCTCCACCAACAGCACAAACTTCAACCCCTCTTCGACCCTCGGCTGTCAGTTATGCCCTTTCCTCCCCTCCACCAGCTCCTCTTCTTAGTTCATGAATCAGAGGTCCCTCCCGCAGTGGTCCCTCCATCCTAGACTGCCTCTAGCTCTCTCCCTTCAAAGCCCAGCTACCTGAAGGAGTCTCTCGTTTCTCCCCTTTCTCACGTTCCATTCATACTTCAGTCCACTGCAGTCTGGTCCCCACTGTCCCTCCACTGGGCACTGTCTCAGGAGGCACTGCCAACCCGGTTGCCAACTTCAACAGTCACTCCTAGTTTCTATCTCACTTTGCCCAGCAGTTGACTCTATGGATCATTCTTCCTTCTTAAAACTTCTCTCTCGATGTCTATGAACCTACTTTTTCTTCTGTCTCCCTTTCTCTCAGGTCTGACCTCTTTTGCCTCCTGCCTTCTGCCTGCTCTTTAAAATGCTCCTGTTTCCCAGGATTTGGTTATTTATCCTCATCATGCTCTCATGTCATCCCATGGCCATTCTAGCCACATCCACTGATGGCTCCCAAATCTTTATTGCAACTCATGCACTGTGCTAGCTTCGAGTCAGATTTCCAATTTCCCACAAAGTGTGTGCGCTTCAGTGACCTACAGGCACCTCAAGTTTAACGTTCCAGAACCAAGTTCATTATCTTTTCCTCCTGTTGCTTGCTTCAGGAAATGACACCACCATCTCCCCAGGTCATTCACTGAACATTATCCTAGACCCCTCCTCACCCTCTACGTCCAATCAACAGCCACTGTAGAATTCACCATCGTGACCCCCTTGCCTCTCTGTTCCCTCCCTCACCTCCGTTGCCATGGATACCACCTTAGTCCAAGACCTGGTCATCTCCCATTTCCACTATTGCAATTGCCTCTTAGCTGATTCCTTGTCTGTAGTCTTCCCCCCTCCAACCATCCTCCAGACGACTGTCAAAGCAATCTTTAAAACTTGGAAATCTGAGCTTCACACTCTAATCAAAAACCCTTTTGTGGCTCCCCACTGTGGGCAGGTAAAGAGCAAACATGTTAGCATTTGAGGTATACACTGGCCCTGCCTGTCTCTCCAGCCTTGTTTCTAGTAATTCTCCACCCCTTTAAAATCTAGTCTGCATTTATACCCACTCACATTCCCCAAACACACTATGGTATTCTGTCCCTGTGCCTTCATACATGCAGTCCCGTGTTAAGGACTACCTGCCCTCACTTGTTGGCCTAGAGAAGTCCCATTCTTCCTTGTATGGTCACTATGGTGAAGCCTCACATAACCACGCTCCCCGGAGTGAAACAGCTGGCATCTTTCTTTGTATAGTCTGTGCAAAACCCAAATAGTGTCCATGTTGAACCATGATGTAACTCTTCACTTTCAGAACTGCGTCTCCTACTAGACTGTAAGGTTCTTAAGGGCAAAGGTTGTAAACTTTGCGTCTCTGGTCATGGTCATATCATCAGCATGTAGCATCCTGCTACTAGATTGCTATTGGAATTGAGCATTGCTATTGTTATTAGATCAATGCTATTTGAATAAAAATAGAAATGAATGTCCACAATTTAAATCTCAATATTTAAGATGCACAATTCCAAAATAAAGATATTTCTGTAGTAATAAGATTTTAGTAAAAAACAAAAAATAAGAGCTCTAAAAAGAGGAAACAATTTCATCTACTTAGTATGATTTAACTACACCCCAGACGGAAGGCAAGATAAACGGTATTGCTATTTAATAAGGTCCTTCTCAATTTTGTGATCAATCAAATCAACTCTACAATTTTTAGCAAGCTGTGCCCAGCCCACTTTAATACGAATTCTGTTTTTTTATTTAAGTGGTCAGTTCA
>NW_024423897.1:36056574-36145684 GCF_017311325.1 Ursus maritimus | reverse complement strand
AGGGTATGGCAGAAATAGCACATGTTCGAACATCAGAAAAACCAAGGTCTGAATCAAAGTTCAGTCTCTTAATTGTATTATGACTTGGAGATATTTAATCTTCTTGAAGCTCAGCTTTTTCAATGGTCATCCGGGCTAGTTGAAGCAATTCACCCAAACACGTCACACTTCGGTACCCTGTACATAGTGACTGCTCAATGATGTTTATTTCCTTCCCCTTTACAGAATAAAATTGATTTTTGTACCTTTTTATCTGAGCACTTCTTCACAAAGATGACAAATCCTCTCCCAGAACCACGCGATTTCCTCCCTAGACTGACAACCAGGAACTTTCATCAACTGCTGGTTTTCTCTCTAGAGAATAACACCTTTCGTCTTCTCTCTCGGTCTTTAGCTAAAACTAAACAAAGTGATCAACATAATAGATCAAAACATTGATTTACCTTCAGTGCTAACCTGCTGCCACCAGTTGCTGGGAACTGAAACTATGGACGCTGTCCCCCGTGTGTGTCTGGGAGTGCTCAGCCCCTTGCGTCCATCCCCGGCGTCCTCCCGGTCACCTTCCCTTCCGCAGTCTTGCCGGCTGCCCTCTTGGCCCTATTGCACCGGCTTGGACTCACCGAAGCAGAGCCACAACCTGATTGGCTCAGCTCACTGTCAATCCCTACCCTGGCCCTGCCTTTTCTGAAGTTTACGCTTTTGTTGCCTAGGAAACGCCAAGGCTGTGAAAGCCCAGGCAGCTTCTCCGGGAGGGAAGCCAGCAGGAAGTATAGCTGGCAACTGTTTGGTTTCAAGGCCAGCATCAAAACTTGCCTCATATGTTGTATAAAATAATGTTCAGCAAATTGCCTTACTTCATTAGGCAACCCCTTCCTGCCCTTCTGTTGTCTCCAGATGGCACCTGCTAGGGCGTCCAATTATCTCTCAGGTGAGACTTAAAACCTCAACCCACAGGAGACACCACGTGTAATTCTAAGAGATTCAAAGTCCTCTCTCTTTCTCCACAAGCTCACATTGACAGGATGCCATTCCTTACTCTTTCTACCGTTAGTGTCCTCTTTTCTCCTTTCTTCTCTTCTCACTTCTCTTTTCACACTTGTTCCTTAGCAATGAGTTTGCCAGATTAGAAGCAGTCTAGTGCCCTGTTTAGAAAACAGTACGTAACTCATGCTCTCCTTCATTGTTGTACCCATGACATCCACCCTACCTCATCATTTCCACCGCTTCTCTTGCTTTGTAGCCCAAAGAAACTAGGACTGTAATGATGAAGACCGGGATTCCACATTCTGTTCTGCATTGTACATTATACGGATTCGCGGGCAAGTGTGGTCATTGATTTCTACAGTCCCTACAGAGGACATTATATTGGTCTTGTCCACTTCTCACCCTCACCCTGGAGATCAAGGAGGTGATATTCTCTGTGGATTTTAATGAAGACTTGCCTTGGTTGAAGGAATGACCATCGGACTGTGATTTGAGGAACAAGAAGGGGCCACTTACAAAATAAGTCCTTTGTCTCTCTTTTAGGAGTAATGCTGTTTTCAGAAGGTCCCTCTTTATAATACATGACACCCACCAAGCAGTAGAAAGCTACTGACACTGGCAGAGTATTTGTTGTGCGACCCACCTCTACCCCAGGATAGTTCTGAGTGTCTTCCCTACACACCATTAGCTTTTCATCCAAAAACATCCCTTCTTACTGCAGCTGACCTCAAGGTACTAGCTGAATCATTTCATTTTCACTAAGTGAAATTACTAAGGTAAACTAACCACTGAGACAAGATGTACTGACAATGAGAGTTAAGTCTATCTTCCGATTAATTAATCACTAAGACTGTGGAAAGCCAGGTGAGAGGACCAAGATACTCTGGATCATCTTTGCATCTTCCAGAGCTCCCAGCATGATGCCTTGTACAAACATGAAATCAGTCAGTGTTGGCTGAATCAAATTGTTGAACTGGGTGAAATGCACTCATATTAAGGACATCCAAAATATGAAATCTAGAAAGAGCTAGTTCCTTGGACTAAGTAGAAGTTGGCTTAAAACAACAAGTATTCCATTTACCTCCTTTTTCAAGGTAATTGGTTGACACTTAAACAAATAACCATCTCACAGTAGCCCGCAATTAGGATGTGATAAACCAAACGACAGAAGATTGACATGGGGAGAAATGACATCTATAGAGCATTTGCTGTAGGAACCAATACGTGATCATGGTTGGTGCTAATGTAGAAACAGGTAAGCAGAAGAATCCTTACGTAATGAAGGGAAACGTGAATGACAGATTGAACTCCACTTCAGCGTCTTAAAATGTACCTCCAAATACGTGTATTTTATATGTAGATACTGTGTGTCGTGTTTCATGCCCATTAAAGACCAACAAATTAAATATTTTGCCTGTGTTTATCATTTCTCAAATACGTTATTTTAGGTTATAATTATGGAATGACTCCAGGTCCCACTCACAAAATAAATTTGCTTCGGTCGAACATGAACCCTTACTCTGTTTACCATTAGTCCTCTGATTCTTCAAGAAGTGATTCCAATTCTTACGCACATGTATCTTTTCTCTCTTCAAAACCGTATTAGCTCTACTACTTTAGAAATTATTAAAATGTTTGCATTTCTAATTATATTCAAATGCAACAATAATTCATGAATACTACATTTTAAGGGACTTAACAGAATGACACTGAGAAACACATCTCACACATAGAGATTTTCAAATCAATTTTAAAGTATAATTTGTATACAACAAGCTGCATCCATTAAATGGATAAAATACAAATGTTCCCCCATTCACGTATTGATGGGCATGTCGTTTTTTCTTAGTCTGGGGTCATTATAAATAAAGCTGTTATGAACACTTGTGTACAGATTTCCAAGTGGACATAGGCTTTCATTAACTTGAGTAAACACCTTGAAGTAGAATAGCTGGGTCATGTGGCAAGTGTGTGCTGAACTGAGAAGCTGTGGAGTGATTTCGCTCTGTGGCCGCACCATTTCCTGCTCCCTCAGCAATGGAATGGGTATGCGCTCCAGCAGTTCCATCTTCTTGCTAACTATTCATATGATCAGTCCTTTTAATTTTAATCATTCTAGTAGGTGATTTATGATACTGTGCTTTTATTTTGCATTTCTCTAATGACAGATGTGTCCAGTAATTCTTCATGTGATTATTGGCCCTTTGCATATCTTCTTTTGAGAAGTGTCTGCTCAAACCTTTCTGTTCATTTTTGTATTGGTTGTAAGATTTGTTTAGATATTCTAGATACAAGTTCTTTGAGAAATGTGCTGCAATATTTTCTCCCGGTTGATGGGTTATATTTGTCTTAAGAGTGGACGTTTTTCATTTTGACAAATTTCAATTTATCAAATGTCTTTCTTTTTGATTTGAGCTTGTGTGATCTGAATAATAAATCTGTGCTACCATGACACTACACTGACTTCTAGAATGTCCATAGCTTCAGTGTTTACATTTAGGTCAATGATACATTTTGAGGTCATTTTCGTGTATGGTACGCACTGACAGTCAGTGCCCTTTTGTTTATGTCATTTCGTAAAAATCAAAGGCCATTCAGATATCAGTTGTTCCAGCATAATCTGCGGAAGAGATTTTTTTTCCCATTGACTTGTCTTTGCACCTTCTTCATAAATCAACTGAACATGTCTGTGTGGATCTATTTCAAAGTTTTCAAGATACACTTGGAGTGGAAGCAGAAATAAATTGCAGAGGCTTATATTCCATGCAATGAGAGCCAACAAAGGATCTGAACCAGGGAATGATGAGATCAGATGTCCACACCACCAAGGCCATGCTGACAGTCTGCCCAGTGAAGAAGGTTTCGATGGAGTAAGACTAGAGACATCAACTCAGCTCACTGGCTGCTGTTGATCAGATTCCCTGGATGGAAGTGGAACTTAGGAAGCAGCAGGCACAAAGTTGGCCTCCCTGAGTTATAAGTATTCAGGGAGGATGACATGGTGGGAGTGGGAACAGGAGTCATCAGCTGGCAGCCTCATCCCTTGGACCTTTTGTTCGTTATGAGGGGGGAAAATCTTGGTTATTCATTCTAATGACAACACAGAGAAAGCTTCAGGTCTGCCTTTCAGGAATTATTACCAGAGACCAATTTCAGAGATTTTATAAGAATTGCAGAAATAAGACCTTGAATTACACACACACACACACACACACACACACACACACACGTCCTCATGGGACATGCTTGTGGCTGTAGGTGACATTGTGCAGCAAGAGAATTCAGTAGACACCGGGCACCAGCTCTGCATTCTACCCAGAAAATCCTACCCTAACATTGTCAAGGGTGGACCTCTTTTCACTTCGGCAGGAAGTATTTGTAGTGGCTGCTTCATCATCCATTTGAATTATTCCAACATGTGGTCACAACTTTGAATCAGGCAATCAAAACCTGTGGTGTCTGGGGCCACCCCATATATCTACCGTTTTCTTCACTATGTTTCATATATAAGATACTGTACATTTGAAATGTTTAAGGATACATTGAATGCCACATGAAAACACAAAAGCAAATATGATGGCACAATCATAGGAAGGTAAAATATATTAGACGAGGAACCTACCAGAGAGGGAGCCTGGTGTCTAGTAAAGGAGATAGAAAAGTAAAAAAAAAAAAAAAAAAAAAAGAGGGGGGAGCTATAGACAATCACATGGAGCCCCCACACCAGCCCTTTTCAGAGAATCAAACACGAAACATATAAAAACCCTGGTGGTTAAGACACACATATTTGGGTGTATTTTGTGAGGAACTGAATGCAATTCCTACACGTAGAGGGATATTCTATGCCGTATTTGGGGAGCAGACAGATGTTTCCTAAATCAATTAAGTCCTGGGAACTGCTGTTATCATGGGACCTGAGGTTCCAGGGCTTCATAGGGAGGTCCAGGATCTTCAAGTGAGGTCTTCATAACTATATTTTAAGAGGGGCAATCTTGAGAAGAGAACTGTGAGAAGTGAGAACCACAGCATTAGCTGTGACTCAAAGCAGGCTCCACGTCTGACCAGCAAAGGAGATGCTCTTCACAGGAGGAGACTCAGCACAGAGACCACAGGTGGAGTCCTGGGAAGGTCATCCCTGCCTAGCTACAGGGTGGAGACCAGACTTCCTGAGCTTGGAGGTGAAGTGAAAAGGAGATGCAAGAGGAAAACCCAACATGGAAGTACTGGCCAGTATCTTATATCATATCATGCAATGTGAGGATGGAGAAAGGGAAGAGAAACAGAGGTGTCAGACACTAAGGATGAAGTAAGCATGGCCCTATGTCTAGACACGGAGTAGGGAGGATGGTGGGGCTGTCTGCTGAAGGTTTGGGTCTGGTGAGGAGAACACTGGAGAGAGGCAAGTCAAGAAACCAAGATCAAACATAGACACAGAAAGTAGAACAGGAGTTGCCAGGGTATGGGGCTGGTGGTGGGGGCAGGCATATGAGGAATTACTATTTGATCAGCATGGAGTTTGAGTTTGGGAAGATGAAAACTGTTCTGGAATGGGTGGTGGTGATGTTTCCATGATAATGTCAATGTGCTCAATGCCACTGACTGTACAATTAATGGCTAAATGGTAAGTTTTATAAAATATATATTTTACCACAATTTGAAAAAATAATCCCAAGATTACCTCATAAGAATTTCCAAACAGAGGCAGAAACAGTGAGGAGATATTTCTGCACCACCCTCAAGTGCCAATATGGGGAAGACACCAGGGGTGTCCTATGCTGGGGAAAGCCTTCTACAACCTGTGGCTCCCCAAATACCCATCAAGACTGCACCTCCATCAGGCCTTCTTCAGCTTCCTGGCCCCACACACCCATCTGGCCACCATGCCCAGCAGCTTCCCACAGAGCCACAGGGTGCCCAGGGTGACCACCAGCAGGAACAAGACGACGTCCAGCAGGTACTGCTCATGCCACGGCTGCTGCAGGGCACGGGGCTTGAGGTGTGCCGCACCCCCTGTCTGGAGGATGTGGTCGATCCAGCCCACCAGCCTCTGGGCAGGAGTCAGGGGGTGGGAGTGCCTGATGATGCTGGCGGCCACAGCTGCTGACTTGTACCTGTTGGCAGAGGCAGAGGTGGGCGTTACTCATGTGGTCTTAGGAGTCTTAGAGACCTTGTATCACACACACGCACACATTTTCATCCATATGCACAGAAGACTCAGTTTCAAGAAAAGTGGTTAGCCTGGTCTTATCACAGCCTAGCTGGGTCCCATTGAAAAGTTCTAACTGGTCTGTCCATGCAGAAATCCATGCTTAGGGCTAAGAGTGTTAAATTATAAAAAGGTGATTAAGCTATAAGGACAAGTCTCTACCCAATGACACTTTTGGTACAAAAAAGGAAAATGTATATAGGAATATATGTGATGTAACATACACCTGATTCAGAGTAAATGTCCTTGAGACCCTAGTAAGATATTCAGTTCATCATGATTTTCACATCATTGTGCTGGATGGCAATTTACATAAGAGAACATGGGGCCTTTTACTGAGTCACTTAACAGAAATTCATCACACCTTACTTTCTGACAGGCCCTGTGCTAGGCCCTGGGAACACAAGGAAAAACAAGAGATACACTTGGCCATCCAGGGGAGCTAACTTTCTACTTTCTAGTGTGAGGGACACACAATAAATTAAAACAGAAGGAAACGGGGTAGTTACTATTCCTGAGAAGGGTTAAGAAAAAATGAATAATGATTGAATGGGGGTGGGAGAAAGGAGTACATTTAAGACTGTCACACAAAGACCTCCTGCCTCTCTGAGGAGAGGACGTTGGAGATGAGTCCAACTGTCATGAGGGAACTAGGTCTGCAGAGAGAAGGGAAGGATGTCCTAGGGAGCAGCACTGACAAACGGTCTGAAGCAGGAAACACTGTGGCCTATTGGGAGACAGGAAGGTGACCTCCTGCTCAGTGTCATTTTACTATCAGTAGCCCCAAAATATAAGACCTCTCATAGACCCTTTGTAAGTAGGTCAGAGTCCTCACCAGCCTTAGAGTAGAAATTGTTCTCAATACATAACCTGAATTGCCTAGTCTTGTTCTCAGAGCAAACAGGTCATCTGTAAGCAGCACACACACGTTATTCCGTGTCCTGGAAGTTTCAGCTTTTATTGCAAAAAAAGTGCCACGCAGTGCCTTTTGTGTTGGATGTCTTCATTCAGCCTAAGTTACCACAAGCCCAGAAAGCTCCATACCTCTTGTCTTCTATGACTTCCTTCATCTTCAGAGCCAATGTCTCTGCCTTAACCTGCTTTAACTGGATAGAGACACCAAACTTTTTGGCTTCTACTCGGATCAAGTTTTCAGCCTGTTCTCCAAGGACAGGAATCCCTACCATGGGTACACCATGTTGGATGGCTTCCATTATGCTATTCAATCCACCATGGGTGACAAAAAGACGGATCTGTGGGTGAGCTGTTACAAATCAGGAACAGAGCAGAATATTTCAGGGTGAACATTTTCAGAACATCTTTGAAAGTATCAAGGGCAGAAAAAAATACAAAGGGATCTCAAAGTATGTTGGAGAAAATGGATTTACTGAATTAGCTTAGGACACACTCAAGGGTGCATATTCCCCAAGATTCAAAATTCTGGTCTTATCTCCATACAGAGATTCCTCTAAATCAATCCATCTAAGACTCAGAACCCAGGGGCAGCTGCTGAGAACAGTACTAAGCACAGCATTTTCATCCATCCATCCATCCATCCATCCATCCATCTATCCCTCCATTCATCCTTGTCTTTCCACTCTGTCTCTCCTTTTGCTTCTCTTATGTCTGTTATCTCACTATTACTTTCTCCCAGTGCCACTCCCTCTCTCTCTCTGTTTATCTGATTAACTATTTCTGTCTCTCTCTCTGTCTCTATTTCTTGCTCTCCAAGTCTCATGCTCTCCCTTTCACTGCCCATTCACTTCCCTCTAATCTGAAGGCTAACACTTTTACTGACATCACATCTCACGTGGCATCCATCAAACTTACAATGTATGTGGTTTCTCCTCAATTTCACAAGAAATCCTCTAAAGTAGGCAATGATGGACCACCCATCTCAGTATTTCCAGTTCCTGTGTGCTCATCCCACTCTAATTTAGAGAAAACTAAAACAAGTGCTAATAATGAAGAGTTTATTTAGTAGGGATGTGCATCAGAATCTGTGTTTCTTTGAAAGCCAGAATCATTTTCCCTATACCATGCCTTGTGAATAAATGTGCAGAACCCTCTATCTTAAGTTCCCAATATCTTTGTAAGCCATAATCTTGAGGATGAATGTCTGATATAGTCAGTGGTTGTGGCACCGAGGGGCTCCAAAAAGTGGCACAAGGACAAAGGGGTGCAAGGAGCTCTCTGTTACCAGAGAATTTGATGGACAAATTAACCAGCTAAGGCTGAGAGGTTACTCAGCTTGACTCTCAGATATTTTAGCACGCCCTTCAGACATGGTCAGCAAAACTTTGTGAAAGTAAGAGTACACCTTTTGGGGCAAAGAAGAGTGACCCAATATGTGTGAGCATGTTTCTATAGTGGCTTGGGGCCTAATAGATGCTCAAGTGTTAAGGGAAAACAGTGGCAACATGTCCCATGGTATGTGATCTCAGAATCCATAAACTGTCTTTGACTAACTTTGGGTAACCTTGTTGAGTGCCAAATATGGTAAGGTCAAAACAACCTGACAACAGTATCACTTCTGGCGGCAGGTACCAGGACTGCAATAGAAAGAAAGAAGAAAACATGGCAGTTTTAGCCATTTGGGAAGCACAGCCTGATTTCCCAAGAACTCCAGCTGGCTGCTCCATTCCTGTCCTCTAAAGATTACCTTTAGCTATCAGCTGCCCTTTCTCATGCTGGTGGGGTTGCCCAGTGGAAACCTAAAGATACATAAATGGAAAGAGAGAAGTAGATCTGAACAGTCCTTACCCAAGAGGTCATTCTGAGGAAGCCAGTCCACAATTTTCACATTTGCTGCCAATTTGACATCTTTGGGCCAATGAGAAGGATTACACTTCCATATCACCCCTTGAGACAGATGAGCAAAGGCACTGTTCATCTCTCTGACAACTTCCTGGGACTGGCAGATGCTCACCATGGAGCCCAGGGCCACAAGGACAAAACCAGAGTCTCCAAACTTGGCAATGAAATTTTCAAATTCCTGGAAAGAGGTAAGATAGGAAAGGAGGTGAACACAGTTGTTCATGAAAGCCTAGACAGCGCTGAAATGAAAGTCAGCTTTTTACTGAATACACCCTCCTGACAGTGCCTACAGCTTACTGTCTTGAAATGGTTCTCTTGGCCACTGGACAGCTGAGTGCCCTCTGCACTGTGCTCATATCCATGTGTCTGGCGGCCTTGAACTCATTCTTCTGAGACTTCAGGACACATCCTACCATATAAACACTTTCAATAATCACAAATGAATGTGAAGACAGCTGTAGGTGTCCAGCCACTCCCACAATAGCCCACACTGTCCTTGAGGCACTCAAAGCATACTGTAGCACCAACATCTAGATCCAGGACTTGCATGTATAACAATGTTTTATAGAAGAGCAAAGTTGAGGTGGTGGGAATCTTTCTTCACTGAAAACATGGCCTCAGTACCAGGGTCATCCTCATCTCTCATTCTAGGTGTGGGGAGATATGGTCATTTAGGAGCATCCCAATGCCAGACCAGAGGAGTTAGTGCCTGGGAGAGTGCCAGTTGCTGTCCTGGCCCATTAGGAGGCAGCATGCCTTCTGGAGGCTGAGGTAGATGCTGGGGAAATGTCTCTATGGTGTGTCTCCTCCATATACTTATTAGCCATCTGTCTGTCTTCTTTGTTGAAGGATCTGGGAAGGTTTTTGCTCCATTTTTAAATTACTGGTTTTCTTATTGTTAATTTTAAGAGTTCTCTGTATACTGCATATATTTGTGTGTATAAAGCGTTGCATATTTTGAATAACAGTCTTGAACAGATAGGTCTGCTCCAAATATTTGCTCTTGTTCTGTGGCTCCTCTTTTTATTGTCTTGACAGTGCCTGCCCAGAACAGAATTTTTTTTTTAAGATTTTTATCTATTTATTTGAGAGAAGAGAGAGAGTGCACGCAGGCACATATGAAAGACAGAGAGAGAGAGAGACAGAGAACACGAGCAAGGGGGAGGGACAGAGGGAGAAGCATGCTCCAGTTAGCAGGGAACCCGATGCAGGGCTTCATTCCAGGATCCTACGTTCACGACCTGAGCCTAACGAAGACGCTTAGCTGACTGACACCCAAGTGTCCCCGCAACAGAAATTTTCAAGTTAGCACACTTTCAACTCCTTCTTTCAAAGAACATGACTTAGGTTTCACATTTAAAAAGTTTTCATCAAATCATAGATCATCCAGATTTTCTCCGATATCATGTTCTAAAATTTTTATAATTTTGCATTTTATATTTAGGCCTGTGGTCCATTTTGAGCTAATTTTCTTGCAGGGTGTACAGTCTGAGTAATTTATTCTGTGTGTGTGCACATATCCATTTTTCCAGCACCACTTTTTTGAAAGCCTATGTTTTCTCTGTCTTTACTCCTATGTGAAATATCAGTTCACTAAATCTGTGTGCATCTCTTTTGGGGTTCTATTGTGTTACATTTACGATTCATCTAATCTTTTGTCAATATCATACTGTCTTGATTACTGTAGCTTTATAGTAAGTCATGAAGTTGAAAATGTCAGTCCTCCAACTTTGTTCTTCATTTTCAATATTGTGTTGCCTTCCCATGCAAATTTTATAATCAGTTCATTAACATCTACAAAATAATTTGCTGAGATTTTGGTTGTGCTTGCATTGAATGTATAGATCAATTTGGAGAGAACAAATTCTTGACAATATTGAGTCTTCCTATCCATGAACATGGACTTTCTCTCCACTTAGTTCTTTAATTTCCTTCATTAGAGTTTTGTAGTTTTCCTCATATAAATCTTTACATATTTTTGGATTTATTCCTAAGATCACATTTTTGTTGGTACTAATGTAAATGGCATAGTGTTTTTAATTTCACATTCCCCCATGCATTGCTAATATATAAGAAAAATATTGATTTTATACCTTAAACTTGTATCCTGTGAGATTGCTATGATTGCTTTCTATTCCAGGAATTTTTATTTTTTATTTTTTGGCTTTTTCAGATTTTCAAGATGGACCATCATGTCATCTGCAAACACAACAGTTTTATTGCTTTCTTCCTAATCTATATGCCTTTTATTCTGGGGTGTTTTTGTGTTTGTTTGTTTGTTTGTTTGTTTGTCTCATTACTTTTGTTAGGACAACCAGTATGAGGCTAAAAGGTGGCAGTGAGAGGACATACTTGCCTAATAGGTTGTCCTCTCATTTTCTATATAACATCCTTAGATATGGAGAAGTTTTTAATCCTGATGAAGTCCAATTTATCTATTTTTTGTTACTTATCTTCTCAATGTCATATCTACAAATTCATTGCCAAATAAGTCCATGCAGATTTATCCCTTTCTTTTCTTCTAAATATTTTATGGCTTTTAGCTCTTTAATTATGCCATTTATCTATTTTGAGTTAATTTTGGTATGTGGTATGAGAAGGGCTCAAAATACATTTTCTTTCAGATGAAAATCCAGTGGGCTCAGCACCATTTGTTGAAGACACTATTCTTTCCTTCCTTGAATGGTTTTGACATCCCTGTCAAAAATGAATTAATCACAGATGTATGAGTCATACAATTGTGTTCTTTTTCATATTGTTTTGGTTATTCAGGGTCTCTTACATTTCCATATGAATTTGAAAATTGGCTTTTTCATTTCTATAAAAGGAAGAGGCCATTGAACTGTTGATAGGATTAGATCAAATCTGTAGATCACTTTGAGCAGAACTGCTCCCTTAACAAGATTAAGCATCACAATCCATGGTCTGGAGATGTCTTTCTATTTATTTAGGTCTTCCTGAATTTCTTTCAGCAAATTTTAGTGTCCAGTGTACATGTCTTTCAACTGTTGAAAGTTTAATTTGATCCTGTTGCAAATAGTTTTCTTAACTTCATTTACAGATTGTTCATACTTGCTGTATGGAAACACAAATCATATTTGCATATTGATATTTTCCCCTGCAACTTTGCTAGATTTGCTTATTAAAACTAATAGTTTCTTTTTGGTGTACAAATTTTTTAGTATTTTCTACATGGAGAATTATGGCATATGAAAATCAAACTATTTCTACATGGTCCATTCCAATTTGGATGCCTTTTCTTTCTTTTTCTTGCCTACTTGCTCTGTCAAGGGCATATTTGAATAGCAGTGATGTAAGTGGGCATCTTAGACTACTGATCTTAAGCAGCACAATTGCTGCCTATCATAACAAGTATGATCTTAGCTGGGAGTGTTGCATATACCCTTTATCATGTTCAAGAAGTACATTTACACTCCTAGTTTTGTGCGTGTTTTTATCAAGAAAGTGTGTTAGTTTTGTCAAATAACTTTTCTGCATCTCCTGACATGATGTGTTTTTTTTCTCCCCTTCATTCTAATAATGTGTTGTATACATTAATTGATTTTGTTGTATTAAACCATTTATAAAATATCCTTCATCTCCTGCAAAAGTTATGATTTAAGTTTATATTGTGTGTTATTAATTAGTATAGAGCCACCCCAGATGAATCTTAAGAAGTTTCTGATTTAATCCCCTAAAAATGAGTGTTGATACACTTTTGTCAGTTCTTCAAAAACATTAATTTCTTCTTCTTCTGCATTGTTTGGTTGTCCCTAGCTCAAAGCCTTTACTCTATTATTCAATCTGGCTCTATTTGACTCTATCCAACACTACACCATAAGACCTACCATCCCAGGAGACCACTTAAAATCAGCTTTGCTGTCTTTTGATAACTAAGATTAATGTAAATCTATTATTTAAAATTTAAAAGAGCAGAGTATGACATCAGAATAAAAGGCTCCCTGCTCTCATTCCTTAAAAGAAACACGAAAGAAAGAAAGAAAGAAAGAAAGAAAGAAAGAAAGAAAGAAAAACTAAAGATGGACAACACCTCAGGGAAATATGTAACCAGTCTCATCAAGGCCAGCAAATAGTTATGAAAACACCCTCTCACCAGAATCCCTACCCCCAGCATGTGGATATCCACATGAACAAGTATAAAATTCGATCCTCAATTTATACCATACAACAACTCAACTCAAAATCGATTAAAGATTTAAACATAACACCTGAAACTACAGAGCTCTTTGAAGAAAATACTGGGAGAAAATTTCATGATATTGGTCTTGGCAATGATTTCAGTGATATTGCACAATGCACAAGAAAATGAAATATCAAACTCAAAACTAACCAACACTGAAACAACAATAACAACGAAACCAGTTGGTACTACATTAAACTAAAAAGCTTCTGCACAGGAAAAGAAATGATCAACAGAGAAACAGACAACCTACAGAATGGAAAATATCTACAAACTGTATTCCTGATAAGAGATTAATCTCCAAAATGTATAGGAAAAACCAACACCTCAATAGCAAAGAAGAAGAAGAAGAAGAAGAAGAAGAAGAAGGAGGAGGAGGAGGAGGAGGAGGAGGAGGAGGAGGAGGAGGAGAAGGAGAAGGAGAAGGAGAAGGAGAAGAAAAAGAAAGATCTTATAACCCCATTAAAAATAGGCTAAGTTCTGGAATAGACATTCATCCAAAGACAACATGCAAATGGCAAACAGATATATGAAAAAATGTTCAGCAACACTAGTCATCAGGGAAATGCAAATCAATTCCACAATGAGATGTCAATTCATACCTATTATTATGGTTATTATTAAAAAACAGAAGACAACTTTTGAGGATATGGAGAAAGAGTAACTCTTACCTACTATTGTTGGGAATGAAAAATGGTGAAAGCACTACGGAAAACAGTATGGAAATTCCCCCCCAAATTAAAAATAGAACCACCATATGATGGAGCAATCTGATTTCTCTTTCTGTACCTAAGAAAATGGAAAACAGGATCTCAAAGAGATATCTGCATTCCCATATTTATTGAAGAACTATTCACAAACCCAAGATATGGTAATAACCAAAATATCCATTCAAAAGATGAATGGTTAAATTGTATATTATATATATTATATATATATAATATTACATATATAAAAAGAAAGAAATTTTGCAATATGGGAAAACATGGATGAACCTTGAGGACATAATGCTAGGTGACATAAGCTCAGAAAGGCAAATACTGCATAAATTAACTTACCTGAAGCATCTAAAATAGTCAAATTCATAGAATCAAAAGTGAAAGTTGGCTTCCAAGGTTGGGGGAGGGGGAGCAATGAGGGAAAAAGGTAGCTATTATTCCATGGAGGAAGAGTTACAGGTAAATGAGATGAGTAAGATCTAGAGACCTAGGGTACGACATGGTACCAAAGACAATAATTATATATTGTACTATCAAAAACTTGATAAGGAGCTAAGTCTAATATTAAGTGCTTTTTACCACATAAAATAAAATTTAAAATAGAATACAATAGACTAGAAAAATAAAAATAAATTAAATTAAATTAAATTAAATTAAATTAAATTAAAAAATAAAAATGTGTACCCTCATTGTTTTGCCTGTCTCACCACACTACCAATTCTGCACTGAAGAGCTCTGCATGAAGTCCACATTGAGACCTAAAGTTTTACTTACTTGTGGCACTGGTTTAACAGGTCTGGCCAGTAAGCCTCCAACATACACAGTGTTGGGAAGCAGGGGCCGAGCAAACTCAAGGGCAAAGTCAGAGTTAATAAACCACAGCTCTGCTTTCTTTAGAAGATGAGACAAAACTGGCCTAGGTCCTTTTGGAAAGTGTTCCTTGATGGTGTTGTCAAATGTAGACTGGATTCGCTGTTTCTTCATGGAGAAATCAAAGAACATCAGAAAATTCTTCACTCTGCCCCAGAAGTCCATGTGGTTGGTTAGCCAGGAACGGAATACTGGAATATAAGACACGGGGATTGGTAGCCCATGGTCCACACTGCCAAACTGGGTGGGAAGAATTGACACAAACTGCTTCCCAAGCTTCTCAGCAACCAGGAAAGAACAGAAGTCAAATGCTTCAACAAATAGCAGGTCAAAGTTCTCATTTTTTAAGAAATCCATGATATCTCCTCTCCTTAGCAAATCACTGCATCGAATCCCCAGTTGTCCCATTACCTTTACAAAGTTGTCGAATGTATCTCTGTTTAAAACAGAAGTAATGACAAATATTCATTGAAGGTGTTAATGTCACAATACTTAGGAGAATCTTTGGCTCGAAGAAAAAAACCCTGGTAAGTAAGACCATATCTGGCAGCAGCCCACCTATGTTACCAGTGTTCAATGAACGCTCTGCTCTAGTCACTCTGCTCTGGATGTTTCTGCTTCCTAAAATGTTCTCACCTCCTCCCCTCCCCTTTCTCTGGCCAATCCATATGCACCCACTAGCAAAGCTAATTTAGGTGCTCCTGCATTGACAGTGTTCTCTGACACTAGTAGATCTCAGAGTTCCATGTCTAGTTGATACATTCTGTGATGTTCTGTTTAACCTTCATTTGTATACTGACCCTTTCTGAGTGACTGTGCTGTTTCCTAACCAAACTGTGGAATTAACTTCATGGTATCAATTATTCATGATGTAGCCCTTTTATTTGAAATTAAGTATATCCTGAATTTGACAGCCTCATACAAGGAACTTCCTGATGGTAATATTAGATTCCAGCTTCTAAGCTGAACATGAGATTTACATCTTCCTACCTGAAAAGATTAACATTTAAAACAAACAAAAATAAAATCCTATTTGCAGTTAACTACTACCCTTCCACTTCATGCCAGCTGGAGTTCATTCACAAAAGTTCATGCTAAAAGTTTATCAACATCTATTAAGACTCTTGCCAACGGCACTATTCCAGGAACTATTCTCTCAATGTTTTCCCATCAGTGCCTGCAAAGAAAATGATCCTTTTCATACAGCACATGAGCAACAGATGAGAATATTCCTGACCAGAGGTTATAGGTCAGGTGCTTTGGAGACCCATGGGCTTCCTACTTGAATGAAGGACTGAGAGAATCAACAGCCTGGCAAACCTATAACCTGTACAACATTCCAGCATGTCAGCCCACTGAAAGAAGACCCACAGGTGAGAGCGCATCAGCAATATGAAGACGCCTACACATGCTATAGAATCAACTAAAAGTGACAACAGATGATTAGCAGATGAAATTATCCTCTGTTATATTTTAAAAGATTTTCATAAAGAATGATTGCTAAATATGATTGACAAATTCAGGATATGAAGTACAATTTCCTCTAAAGTAGAGCATGAATCATACTGAAATTAAGGTGATAAATTGAAAAATACAGGAAAGCACTGTGCTCAGTATATTGCGCCATATTTAACATGCATGTGAAACCAGTCTTTGAGGGGCACCTGGGTGGCTCAGTTGGTTAAGCATCCGACCCAGATCTAGGCTCAGATCTTGATCTCAGGGTTATGAGTTCTAGCCCTTTATTGGAATCCATGCTGGGCATGGAGCCTACTTAAAAACAAAAACTGAACAAAAAAAAACTAGTCTTTGACATAATAAAGCTGAGGGAGAAGAGATGAGACATATAATTCAAAAATACATGAATAACAACATAAGATAAAATAGACAAAGTTTCAAATGAGTACTTTAGATTAGATCTCTTACAGATGAGAGAATTTGGTCTTCTAGTTTGACTAAGGAATTGGGCTTTACAGAAAAAGCCAGATTTTAGGACCACCTAGTAGCAAACAGAATTTCTTCATTTTTTAAAGATTTTATATACTTATTGGAGAGCTAGAGAGCACAAGTGAAGGAAAAGGCAGAGATACAAGCAGACTTCCCACTGAGCAGGAGCAGTAGGCTCAATCCCAGGACTCTGAGATCATGACCTGAGCCAAAGTCGGACATTTAACCAACTGAGCCAACCAGGTGCCCTGCAAATAGAATTCCTAAGGAAAAAAGTGGGATGGACATTAGGCCTGTGTATTAACCAAGCAAGGGATAAATTTGTGTCTTTACCCTCTAATGTCAAAGATGAAGAACTTTCTGTACATCTCAGATAATGACAAAATCCCTCAGGTTACTCGCTGATTATATATCGCCAAGATATTTGTTTTTTTTTAATGAGTTTAAAAGGCAGTGGTTCAGGGTATTAAATAACAATATTCATAAGAATCTTTCTATTCTTGAATTTATGTGAGGAAAAGGTAGGAAAAATAAGTATAACCTGATGTTTCTCATTGCCTACCAACAATGAGAAATTAAGTTGTCTATCCCAACTTCTCTGTTATGGAGAATATATATGCAAATACTGTAGATGAAATGTTGCAAGGAAGATCCAGAGGAACAGTCCCCCTCACAATACAAAAATACATTCATGCTTTCACTCTGGACTCTGGGAAACAAACTGAGGATTTTAGAGGGGAGGGGATGGGGGGATGCGCTAGCCCGGTGATGGGTATTAAGGAGGGCACATATTGCATGGAACACTGGGTGTTATACGCAAACAATGAACCATGGAGCACTACATCAAAAACTAATGATGTACTGTATGGTGACTAACATATCATAATAAAAAAAAAAACCATAAAAAACATTCATGCTTTCAATGGAAGAGCCACAGTATACACAGACTGGATGATTGGTAGTGCAAAACTCATCTACTCCATCCATCCATCCATCCATTCATCCATCCATCTATCCATCCATCTCTCTTAAACTCACAGCAAGTATCCATGCATGCAACCTCCTATCACTAAAATGACAAGTCTTTCATTCAGAGAATAAAAGAAATTACCTGCCATGCAAAGCTTCTGTCACAAAGAAATCAAAAGTGTTATTAAAATCTTTTCTATGATCTTCAGGCGGAAGCCAACTGATAACTTTGTATGAAATTTCATTCTTTTCTAAAAAAAAAAAAAACAATAAAAAGATAAAACACCAGTAAGGAAATGTTTAATTACACCATACAACCTAAATTAACATTAACATGCTGATATCATGGTTTCTTTATTCCAAGGTTTGTACATATATTCAAATGTTTGCTTTTTGACCTTGGGTTTGGTTTGGTTTTTCTGCTTTCTCATTTCTTCAGTCATGCAACCTGCTAAACTTTATTGAGAACCACATAATGATACAGTCACTTTTATTCATTTTAAAGTACTGGAAGTTTCTATTTAAATTTTACACTTAAAGGTGTAATTATTCACCATTTTTAGGTGAGAAAGGAGTACCAGATAATTTGTCAAGAGTGCACATACAGTGAATGGTACACTTTGTAACTAAATACATATCTTATTTTATCCCAGCTCCCCAGTCATTTCCCATTTAGAAAAAGAAATCATTTTTATTAAAATTAAAAGTGACACATGCACAGGTTTTTCAATCAGCAAAAAAACTACCAACACCTTAATTTTAAAAAGTAGTCCTCTGTAGCCCTACTTCACATCCTAGCATTTCCCCCATAACTCATGTGTAAAAAAGTCTGACACCATTTTTGAAGTTGGACTGATGACAGCTTTCAAGCTCCATCTCCCCCTTAACCTTCTGTGACATACCTTGGCAAACAGAGAAGAAAGCCTCGGCATGCCCTCCCTTCTGTGAGCAAGAGTTTCAAGCCAAGCAAGCCAGGGACCCAAGTAAGAGAATCCTCACCTCCACCCTACTCAGAAGCTTCCGTAATTGGCATTTAGAGACAAAAGTATGGGTTTAGCTTTTCAGTGGCCCTGGGTCATGTGTCTCATACAAACCTGTTTTCTGTGTCAGCTTGGATTATGCTTCTGAATCCCAGCATGAGCCATGATTGATACAAGGCTAGGGAGAACCCTGTGACCAATAATTGTGTATCTCAAGGACTGCCCCCATTATAAACAGTGCTCTGGGTAAGACTGATTCCAGTTTACAAGCCCACAGAATGTTTGAAGAAGGGTGGTCACTATGTCATATGATGAGATTCACACCCATAAAAGTAGAAGGCGCACTACAACCTTAGAAAATGCCTTTGCTACTGCTGCTGATTATAACTCTGCAGCTAAAAGAAAACCGTGACTAACATTATAATATGGTAAAACACTGATGACATGCCCATGGAGTTAATTCAAGGAGTTCAATCAAACTCAGGTTAATTTCATGTCTCTCAAAATTACAACCAGTGAGGCCCCTAGCCTTGATGACACTAATTGGGATATTCTGAAGAAGAAACTTACAAATATGAGCAGGTTAGAATGGACATCATCCCCAAAATACATCTAATAACAACCCAAAGAAAGAGGAAAGAGAAGGGCAAGGCAGGGTGGGAGAGTGAGGAAAGAAATTATAAAATAGTTCTCAGTTTTTATTAATGTGGAATGTAACATTACTTTTAAAAAAGTTTGTAACAGAAGAAAGACACAGATAGGCTTTTGTGCCTCTAAATCAGAGCTTATAAATACTTTTAACATCAGATGAGTTGAGCCACCAACAAACTTTAATAGTCTTAATCAATACCGGGGCAAAAATAACAGATATATGAGAAGAATCCACTAAATATATCTGGAAATTTTCAGTACTCTTAGGAGTCAAAAAAGATAGATGACAAATTTGCATGCCCTGTCTTAGCTACTGGGATTAAATAACCCATTGTCATAACAGCCATTTTTTTACATTATTTCCTAGTGGCTATAATTGCTCTTGATAGGTAACAAGTCAAAAATTAAAATAAAATTAAAGTTGGGGCATTTACGGTCAGCTTGACAAAAAGGGACCCTTTGGATCTGCTCAACATATTAAAACTGTTAATACAACCCATAAACAATGCCTGTAGGGATTAAATCCCATTATAAAAGATCTATTAAGCAAAGGAGTGATTATCTACACTGGTTTTCCATTTAATGGCCCAGTTTAGACTATTCTTAAACCAGGAAAGAAGTAACGCTGCCTTGCAGCAGATTACTATAACCTTATTGTGCCATGACACATCCTATTAAGACCCCTAGTTTCCAATGTTATTGAAGTTGGTGACTGTATCTAAGTACTAACAGACACTTTGCAAGCATAGATTTGGTAATATGTTCTGTTCACTTCCTATTTCCACAAGCTCTCAGCTGCAGTGTCTCTTCACCTTCATCTTGGCAGGACACACATCACTTGTAACTGGCTTCTCATGGACTACCTCAACAGCCCTGCTCACAAGCTTTGCCGGCAAGATCTTAACCACCTGCAACTTTCTCCAGAAGCACATGTGTGACACTGCATGGAGGACAACCTCCTTTCGCAGAGATTTGTCCAGCATACGCATGCAGGACACAAACATTCACACAGGAGCTCGCAAGAGGGATGTGCTGCTGGCCCACACAAAGCACAAGCCATGGCACCTCAGTTGAATCCCTGAGAACAATTACTTGTCAGTGGAAGGTCTTTCCATCCCTGACACCATCAAGAAACAACTATTGTGGGTCCACTTCCACCAGGAGTGTATAAGGAGCTTTCCTGGACACACATTCAAACAGAAACTGGTGAAAGTTTTCTTTTATATATACACACACATATTCAAATATATATATATATATATATATATATATATATATATATATATTCAACTATATATAAATATATTCAACTATATAGCAAAAGATAAGTCAAAAAGTAGTAGTGAAGATTCTGGGAAGATGGCAGAGCACCAGAAATCTGTCTCCCCACCAAGATAACAATTGACTGGCAGAATTTGTCTAAAATATCTATTTGGAACCTTGCAGTCAACTTCCAGGGAAGGCTTTAACTGTAAAGTGCAGATAATTTTAGTTAATTTCAGTTATTTTAGCTCTGATCACAACACCAGCTACCCATCCCCCACACACATCTCATGGCAGGCAGCTGAACATGTGTTCATAAAGCAGCCTGCACATAGGTTTCAGGAGCCAGAGTGGGTAAGAAGGACCTTCTCCAGATCTCAGGTATCTGTGCTGTGACTGTGGATTGCTGCTTCTGATCACAGAGGTGCAGACAAAGAGTAGGCAGCAATGTTTTTGCATCATGCTCTTTTTTTCTCAAGCACATTCCATTCTGGCTGAATGGACTTCTAAGGGTCTTAAAAGACTGATGTTCTTTTTTTCTCACTGATTTTTCTGTTTTTCCTCTTACGGGAGACAAACTTTAAGGTCTGGGACATCAGACAAAAACTACATATATGATGAAAATTAGAAAGTGTCCATGTCCAGGAAAAGGCTAAGAAAAGACCTACGAAAACCAAAATTTACACCTCATATTGATACTCACCCAAAGGCACCCTAAAACAATCACAAAATAAAAACAATAAACCAAATTAATTTTTTTTAAAATCTGCAAACCCTGAAGAAGGGAAGAGTCTCATCTCCAGATTTAACACATTGTTAAATTCAACTGGTCAGTGATCAACAAAAAACTCAAGACACACCGAACAACAGGAAACTGACCCTATTCAGAGGAAAATAATAAATCAACAAACTGTCCCTGAGAAAGACCTGATGGCAGATATATCGGACTATGATTTTAAAATAACTACCATAATAACTGCCATAAATTCCTTTGGTTCTCAGAGAACCAAAGGAAGATGTAAAGAAGGTCAAGAAAAAAGTGTATGCAAAATAGAAATGTCAATAAAGGCACAGAAGGGGCACCTGGGTGGCACAGCGGTTAAGCGTCTGCCTTCAGCTCAGGGCGTGATCCCGGCGTTATGGGATCGAGCCCCACATCAGGCTCCTCCGCCATGAGCCTGCTTCTTCCTCTCCCACTCCCCCTGCTGTGTTCCCTCTCTCACTGGCTGTCTCTCTCTCTGTCAAATAAATAAATAAAATCTTTAAAAAAATGAATAAAGGCACAGAAAATCTAAAAGGAACCAAAAATAAAATTTAGAACTGAAAAATGCAGTAAATGAAATGAAAATTTCACTAGAGGGATTCAAAGGCAGATTTGAACAAGCAGAAGAAATAATCAGTGAACCTGGAGATAAGACCATGGAAATTATGAAGTGTGAAGAACAGAAAGTTAAAACATTGAAGAAAAGAGGACACAGCCTAAGGGAACAAAATATGCATTGTGGATGCTCAGAAGGCAAAGAGAGAAATAGAAGGATAGAAAGAATATTTTACATGATAATTGCCAAAAACCTTCCAAACTGGATGAAAGATATGAATATAAACATCCAAGAAGCTCAACAAACTCTAAGGAAAATGAACTCAAACACACACATTATAATCAAACTTTAGAAAGATAAAGAGAGAATATTAAAAGCAGCAAGAGAAAAGAGACTTATCATATACAAGTGATTGTCAATGAGATGATCAATAGATTTCTAAGCAGAAATTTTGGAGACCATAAGGCAATGGGCTAATATATTCAAAACGTTAAAAGAAAAAAATGAGCAACCAAACATTCTGTGTCTGACAATACCGTATTTCAAAAGTGAGGGTGAAATTCAGATATTCCCAGATAGACAAAAGCTAAGGTAGGTCATTACCACTAGATCTATCCCGACAGAAATGTTCAAAGGAGCCCTCCAGAAAAAATGAAAGGATACCAGATAGTAACTCAAAGGTGTATGGAAAAATAAAGATTTTAATAGAGGTAAATGCATAAGAAATTATAAAGTTAGTATCATAGCAATGTTTTCTAATTGCACTTGTGGTTTCTACATGATTTATGAAACTAGTACATTTTTTAAAACCATCCAAGTCTCAACATCCAAACCTAACTTTGGGGTGGGGAGAGACAGCCTGTCTCTCAGGGTGGCTAAAACAATTTATGAAGAAAAATACTAATTCTTTTTTTTTAAGATTTTATCTATTTATTTGACAGAGAAAGAGAGAAAGAGCATGTGCACAAGCAGGGATAGAGGGAGAAGGAGAAGCAGGCTTCCCATTGAGCAGGGAGCCCCATGTGGAGCTTGATCCCAGGACCCTAGGATCATGACCAGAGCTGAAGGCAGACGCTCAACCAACTGAGCCATTCAGGCACCCCAGAAAAATACTAATCCTAACTAAACTCTTCAAGAAATTGAAAGAGGAACACTACCTAATTATTTTATCAGGAAAGTATTGCACTGACATCATTGCCAGGAAAATATAAATAAATTACATAATGAAGGGAAGAATGAAGAGGGGGTAAACAGAAGGGGAAATGAATCATGAGAGACTGTGGACTCTGGGAAACAAACTGAGGGCTTCAGAGGGGAGGGGGTGGCGGAATGGGATAGGCTGGTGATGGGTAGTAAGGAGGGCACGTATTGCATGGTGCACTGGGTGTTATACGCAACTAATGAATCATGGAACATTGCATCAAAAACTGGGGATGCACTGTATGGTGACTAATATAACAAAATAAAATTATCAAAAAAAAAAAAAAAAGAAAGAAATCACATAATGATGGCCCAAAGGGACACAGATACAAAATTTTAAACCAAAATTTAAACAAACTAGGGGCGCCTAGATGGCTCAGTCTTTTGAAGTGTCTGCCTTCAGCTCAGGTCATGATCTCAGGGTCCTGGTATCCGGCCCTGCATCAGACTTCCTTCTCAGTGGGGAGTCTGCTTCTCTATCCCTCTACCTCTGCCGCTCCCCCTGCTTGTGTTCTCTCACTCTCTCAAATAAATAAAATCTTTAAAAAAAAAATTTAAGCAAACTACATCTAAAATTACAATAAAAGAGAAAATACATCTTGACCAAGTGGTATTGTTCCCACAATACAATGTTAATTTAACATTTGAAAATCAATTAGTGACTCTCATCCTTTTGACAGAATCAGAAAAAAAATTATATATTCATACCAATACATGTAGTGAAAACGTGAAATGACACTTCAGCAAGTTAAAAATCGTGCTCTTCAAAAGACACTGGTAAGAGTGAAAAAATAAGTCATGAACTGGTAAAGAATATTTGCAGAACTTGCATCTGATAAAATACTTATATCCTAAATATATATATCAAGAACTCCGAAGACTCTATAATAAGAAAACAAATGACCCAATTTAAAAATGGGCAAAATTTGGGAAACGCTTCATCCGTGAAGATAATATGGTTGACAAATAACCACATGAAAAAATGCTTAGCATCATTAATAATAAAGGAAATGCATACAAAAACTACCATGAAATACAACTAAACACCCACAGAACGATGGCTAAAAGTAAAAAGACGAACCATACCAAGTATTGACAAGGATGTGGTGTGCATAGAACCTGCAGTAACTTCTGGTGAGAATGAGGAATGTTACAGTGTCTTGAGAAACACTGTGACCGTTTCTTAAAAACTTAAACATATACCAAAACTATGGTTCGGCCACTGTACGCCTACCACTCAATTCAGAGAAAAGATAGTACATATTCATACAAAAACTTGTACATAAATCTTCACAGCAGGTTTGTTCAGAGTAGCTCAAAACAGGAGACAACCCAAATGCCCATCAACACGCAACTAAATAAACACACTGATAATCCATACATAGAACACTATTCAGCAATAAAAGGGAATGAACTATGCATACACACGCTATAAAGGAAACCCAAAATATTTTTGGCTGATGGACCCCTGGGACGCTCAGGCAGTTAAGCGTCTGCCTTTGGCTCAGGTCATCATCTCAGCATCCTGGGATGGAGCCCCACATCTGGCTCCCTGCTCAGCAAGAGTCTACTTCTCCCTCTCTCCCTCTTCCTCAGTCCCTCCTCCACCTTGTGCTCTCTCTCTGTCATATATGAGCTCTTTCTCTCTCTCTAAAATGAATAAAAACTTTAAAGAAAAATAAATTTTAAAAATTAAAAGATATATATTTTTTTTGCTGAGCATTATGAACCAAAATAACGGTACAAAATTGTGATCCCATTTATCTAAAGTCTACGTGATGTACTCTAACACACGGTGACATATTAAGGATTGACTTGCAATGGGAATAGAAAGGTGGGAGGGCCTGGAGGGGAGACTGCAAAAGGACATTAGAAATTTTCTGGTGGACGAACAAATATATGTTATCTTGATTATGTTGATGGTTTCACAGGTGTATACAGACATGTATATATATGTATATCTCAGCATATGTATATGTCCAAATATATCAACTTGTATATTTTAAATATATGCAGTTTATTATATGCCAATATTACTTAAACACAATGGTTTAAATAATGACAATAAGGAACTTCAGTCTGTGGCCATAAGAAGGTGACAGGACCATATTAAATTTTTACTTTAAACAACTAAATAAAGCCAGGCCAAACATATGTTAAAATGGTTTTTAGACATGGCACCCCAGGTAGCGCACAACATTCATGGACGGCTGGAGAAAACTTCCAAGATACAGCTCAAGGAGGAGGACCCAGATGTGGCCTGGGCATCTCCCTGAGGGGAGCACTGCAGATCTGGGGGAGGACATGGCAGCTAGAATTCACAGGGCAGAATACCGGAATTCCACTAGAAAGCTGTAGGGAGGGAAAGCTCTGGGGTTGGGGTCTTCCTGAGAACAGTCAATGCAAACACGGGAGGCACCATAAAGAATAAACAGAACAAAACCCGGAGGTTATACAGAGCCTCTTCTCAAGCCACTACTCAGCCTTGACAGTTGAAGATCTAAAGGAAAGCTCCAAATCAGCTAGCTAAAGGTGATTTTGATCTAACTCCTGTAACCTTCTCTCAATAGGTTCTAAAATGCAGAGGGAAAGGTGGTTGTAATTTATTAAACTCTATAAACTCCAGTATTAAGATTTGACCCGGGAGCACCTGGGTGGCTCAGTTAGTTAAGCGTCCAACTGTTGGTGTCAGCTCAGGTCATGATTTCAGGTTCCTGAGATGAAGCCTGGCATCAGCTCCATGCTCAGCAGAGTCAGCTTGGGATTCTCCCCCTCCCCCTCTGCATATCCCCTTCACTGGCGCTCTCGCTCTCTCTCAAATAAATAAATAATTAAAAAAAAAAAAAAGGAGAGAAAGAAAGAAATCGACCTCACCCTGATAACAGCAGACTAAGATACTAAGATACTCACCCAGGGTAAATGTGAGCACTACTTGATAGGTTATCTGAGGAGCCCATGAGTCCCCTGAATTCCAACATAGGGCTTTCTTACATTAGCTGCTGCTCTGCTCTCCTACCTCCATACCCAACAAAAGCAGAACTAACTAGCTGAAAGGGGTAGAACTGTCTAGTCCCCATAATGTACCTCCAGGCAGAACTTCACTTGAGTGTTTGTAGGCAAGCCTCTGAGAATCAATGATGTAACTGCACAGACCCGCAAAACAAAGAAGACCTGTCACCTGGGGAATGTCTGCCTGGTAGACAGAGAGGTACAGCAAGCTCTCTTAGGAAAAGGAAAATGCGGACAATTAAATCTTCTGTAGGGTGGCATCTTATCCTTGTGATTTCAGTTACTGATTGAAATAATCTTATGACTCAGTATTAGAAACTGAGGTTACTTCAATATTTCTGAAGTCATTTGTTCATTAAAGTTGTAAATAAAAACCCTATAGGGAAGTTATCAAAGCAGGTAGTTAATACAGTTTCAAAAGTTTCAATATTGAGTGTTGAATCAGGTCAACAAAAATAATCCAATCACATGTTTCCTTATTTGCAGACCTCTACCAAAGTCTATTGCTGAAGAGAAAAATAAATAATCCATTTCAAAACCTCAGAAATTCCCAGTGAATGGTAAATATTGCAAGAAACTCTGGACTATTAAAACTTGGAACCAAGAACAAAACTAAGGGAATCCATGGGTCCTCTGAATGGTTTGTAGTTTTGAGTGTGGGTATGTGTGTTAAAGAAGTAGAGGGTCTAAAGCTTTCAGCAGTACCTCAATCGCTGGGACCCACCAAAATGAAAGGATCATGGACTACAACACCACGGTTGGCAGTCAAGGCAAGTACACAGACTGACAAGGCAGATACAAAGGGGTGTCTACAGAAAGGATATGCAGTGAACAATACAGAACCTGATCTAGAGGGTGATTAAACAGCAACAGGGCCTGAAGTTCATCTTCAGAATTTCATAACTGCTCAGACTTGTTTTTCATCAGAAATGATTAGTTTTGGATTTTTTTAAATTGAAATTTTAGCAATTCTGAATGAGACTCCCAGAGCTTGAATTTCCAGATCCACCCATGAAATGATTAACCCGCTGTGTGGAGTTAAATGAATCTTTTGAGCTCTCTGGGCCTCTGGGCCTCTGGGCCCTTGTCTGACCTGACAAGGTTGATGAGCTTCATCTTAGCTACACATTTTTTGGATTTTTTAAAATTAAAATTCATTAGCCGATATACAATACATCGTTGGTTTTTGATGTAATGGTCAATGATTCAGTAGTTGCATATCACACCTCACACCAGTCAGAATGGCTAAAATTAACAAGATTGGGAACAACAAATGTTGGCAAAGATGCAGAGAAAGGCGAACCTCTTACACTGTTGGTGGGATGCAAGCTGGTGCAGCCGCTCTGGAAAACAGTATGGGTGTTCCTCAAGAAGTTAAACACAGAACCACCCTATGACTCAGCAGTTGCACTACTGGTTATTTACCCCAAGGACTCAAGAACTTCTGACATCACTCTGCACAAGTCATGGGCAGCCAGGGACGCCTCAAGAATATAGCATCATCTCATTGATAGATCTGATCCTAGGACATGGTTAAAAAGCTTTCTTAAAGTTCAGGTCTCATAACAGAAGTAGAAAGTAACCTATAAAACAGGAAGAGCAGCTCTCCTTACATAATAGAAACTATAAATATGGCTGAACACTTTCGTTCAACACAATTAAAGGCACATCATAGAGTAGTAGTTATCAAAATGATCAAAATGATACACGAAGCTTTGCTTAAATGAAGTGACACCTAGCTGAGGGGGTAAAACATGGAGTTATGGCACGTGGAGGCAGGTCTACAGATCTTAATATGATAGCCAGCAGGTAACATAAACACACACGCACACATTTCTCCCCTTCACTCAAAATAGAGAGATTCAAACGGAATTTGTGCTAAGCAGTGCTATACAGAAGACATTGTCTCTCTGGGATAGAATTCAATGATTACAAACAAACAAACAAAAGCCCCACACACCTGGGATTAAAAATTCTTCTCCATAAAGAAGCATAGTGACATTATGACCATGATCTTGAAGAATCTGAGATACCCGGTCCAGCAGTAGATAATGGCTTCCACCTAGGAAAAATACGAAATTTCATTTTGTAAAGATGAGAACAGAGGGTCTGAAATTGATGTGGTGGATAGAGAAATCCAAGGTAAGAGGGCAGAGAGTTGACTCTGAGCAGAGGAAGATGAGTTTCTTCAGTTCCCCTGTCTCACTTTGGGTAAGCAGCAGCCAAGACACTTACACAGTGTCTGCCCAAATCTTAACCTGTGGAAGTCCTCCATCAAGATTTCCTTTTGTGACTCATGGTCTCCATGTCAGTGTGACAAGCTTCTCTTCTTAGGCCTTAGGAGTTCCTGATCCTAGGTACATACTGATTTTAGCCAGCCCTTATGGGGACACAGTGGAAATTAGTCACAGTACTGCGTATGCGAGTGGGAAGCATTCCTATTGACAATTGGTCAGAGCTCTTTATGGAGTCCTTCCCTTAGGAAATTCATGTTAGAGTCAGACCCAGAAAATGGAAACGTGAATATCAGTCCAGGAAATAGCTATTGGAGCAGAAGGAGGTAGACCCACCACTTAGAATCAAAATCCTTGAGATTGAAAAATATTTGGTAGGATGTTTCCAGTTGGAGCTTGAAAATTGCTGAACATCAAATTAAGGCATTCAGGATAACTGTAGGCACTTGGGTAGAACTGCAGGATCCTGCACATGACAGACTGGGATATCTTCATCCTATGATTCCTGAGATTCTAAGGAAAAAGAAGCTCGATCCTCTGTGAGGTATAGGTTCCATCAGTGCAATGACTCTGTAAGACCATAAGCCATCATAGAGATTTTTGTTGAATCTATGGGTCTCAGCAGCAGAGAAAGTCAGAATAGGAGGAAAGCAATAGAATTTGCCCACGTGGGAAGTGAGGATTATTTGTAAGATGAAGATCTCCCGATGATTGGGTCTGCAAAAGTGCTTCACTGTCCTTCAAATCCTTCCAGCAGCAAGGGCAAAAGGGAGAGGGGTTCTCAAGAACTTGATTGTCTCGGGGCCCCCTCCTCTGCCCTGTCAGTCCTCCAGGTGTCCTATTAATGAAAGATTTTCGGTCTGTGCTGCCTCCCCCAGGAGTCCCTGTCCTTGGCCTCCAAGAGCCCAAAACTGACCTCAAATTCCACTTTCTACTGGCATCTACTCCGCATCCCCAGATTTTTAGGGTGTGCCTCTGAAAGTATCCTCCTTCATTGGAGTAAATGGCTTAAGGTCTCCAGGTCGGCACTGGATCTAAACACTGGCGCCAGCCATGCACAATGGGAAGCACCTCCAGAGCAGATAAAATGAGAGGAAAGCACACCGCTGATTTCTCCACAACTAACTTCCCTACCCCCAGCAGTAGGGACCCCACTCTGCCACTCCAGGCCCGCTCCCTTTTCTCCCTCCTCTAACCCGTTACCCAAGCCTTATAAGGAGAACCACATAGAATGACCCTCTGACCCATGGGTGTGTGCCTGAGCACAGCAGCAGGTGCCTGGGATTCACCTGACTCTAATTCCCCTGACAAACACTCACCCAGTGAGGAGGCAGTCAGAATTTTGGTGGCCTCTGAGAGCAGGAACCCAGGCAGAAGGAAGCCTGCTAGCAACAACATTCCCTTCCCCGCCATCTAGCTCCAGTACCAGCTGTGTCACCCAGCCCTGTGCCCAGAGCCCTGTGCCCTGCACAGTGACCTGTGGGCTCTGGGGACACGTGCTGCACTGGCAGCCAAGGAAATGGGCTGGCAGAAAGCTGGGGAAGAGGAGAGGGGTGGATCCCGCCTGTTTTCTCTTGGGTTTGTCACTTCTGGCCCTTCGGCTCCTCCTCCCAGAGTGTTTGCTCTACTGGTCAATCTGTCCTCACCCTCCCTAACTTGGAGCAGTGGGAAGGAGGAGTTAGTGAGCTCTCCTTAACCCCTCTCTGTCCCTGATAACACCACTCTCTCCATAGAGAAGATTCTCTGAACCAGGAATGGTAGGAACCTTAGGAAGTCACTTCCAAGATAGTTCCACCTCCAGGTGACCCAGTTCTATCTCCATTTTAAGAAACTTCTTATGAATTTTCCACCTCCTAACTGCTCTGTTGACCTCATTGTGACATCCTCATGCCCCATTTCCCCAGGTACCTGCTTAAAATCTTTGCTGGTATTCCAATCTCAAGATCCCAAGAGCTGATTTCCAAAGAAAAATTACCTACACTTATTGCTCAGAGAGATTCTTTGGAAAGTAACCTACTGTTGACAAGTGTCAGTGTCCACTAAGTGTTAAGCCCTGCTGGAGGGCCAGTTCTTGACCTGAAACACTGAACCTCTAAAGGTCAGTCTATCATTTGAATGGCCATGACAAAATGGGACTGGATGGTAGGCACCAAGAAGGTCTAGTCTTATGTTTGAACTTATTAGAAAGGTTGTAAAACTGTCCCAACATAATTCCACTTTTCCCTTATACTATAGGATTGCATGCACGTGCATTCACAATTATCATCTGCTCAGGTATTCTTGTCTTCCCAACGAAAAAATTAATCTGCATTAGGAAGGCACCATTTAATATTTATCTAATCACAGTACTTTATCTACAAACCTTATTCCAATCCCTCCAATTATCCGATTAATATCCTATGACTTGATATGAATTTGCTGGTGCAGGAACCAATCCAGGATCACACATTGCATCTATTCATCTCCTTTAGTGAGGATTGGTTCTCAGCCCTTCTTTGTCTTTCATGTCATTGATATTTTAAAGAGTACAAGCTGCTTATTTTGTATGATGGATCTCAAGTTGGGCTTGCCTGATGTTTTCCCATCAGACTTCAGGTTACTAGGGAGTTTGGTGGGAATACTACAAAGGTGGTGTTGATTCCATCTCAGTGAATCACAATGGGAAGCACATGATGTCAGATGGTCCTGTTATTAGAGATGATAACTCTTTCCCTTGTTTAAGGTGGTGTTCACCAAGATTCTCTGCTGTAAAGTTGCTATTTTTTACCCTACAATTAGGAAGTAAAGAGTGGGGAGACACTCTGAAGCTGTGTAAACATTTTGTTCCTACCAAATTTCACTCACTCATTTTATCATCTTTCATATTTCTTACCTAAACCAATCATTACTATTATGGTGGCCACGTAATGATTTTAACTGCATTTTTCTTTCTTTTTTTCATGTAGCACGGTATTGTTAAAAACAAATCTATCTAGTTTTGCCCCATCTATCTAGTTATCAGCCTATCCACCCATCCACCCATCCATCAACTTATTTACCTATCATCTATCTGTACCAGTTTATCATTATTTATTCATCGATTTATATTTATTCAGTGGTCTATCATCGCCTACTCTCATCATGGATTGGATTACACCTGCTTAACCTCAACCATGTGGAACTTTTTCTTTATTTCTTGCACACAATTTCCAGACTCCTCTTGTTCTTTCTTGTCTGTCTTAACTTCTTCCATTTCTCAAGAAAACCTTTTAATAAAGAATAGTATTTAGAAACCTGGATATGGTTGGCAGAAGTGTTCATTGCTAACGAAACTCCGCTGTTTATAATCACTTTCCAGTGGACAGAGTTATTAAATATAGATATGGATATAAATATTACATATGTACATTGCCATGTTTGTATTTGTTTGTGAAAAATTGTGAATTCATACTGATACCTTCCACTCCAATACACCACCCCAGAGGTAATTTTAAGCCTCTCCATTTCCACATTAGTAATTCCCCTTCTAAGATTAAGAAATCTCCTTTCAACATCTTTGGTATATTTACTCATTTGCTCAATCATGCTATGCACTAAAAAAAGGTCACCATATACTCATCCACCAACTGTGAACATCAGCCCTACCCAACAGACTACTCAAAAAATAGTCTTCTCAACAATAGGCTTATTGCAGTTCTTTTTTTCTTTAGATTGACAGGACAGATTTTCAAACTACTATGTTCAAAATGCAATTGTGTTCACTCATTGTTTTTTGGTACAGTGCACTTATGTCACACATTTGAAAACATTTTTAGGGGCACCTAGGTGACTTAGTTGGTTAAGAGTCTGCCTTCAGGGGCGCCTGGGTGGCACAGCGGTTAAGCGTCTGCCTTCAGCTCAGGGAGTGATCCCGGTGTTATGGGATCGGGCCCCACATCAGGCTCCTCCGCTATGAGCCTGCTTCTTCCTCTCCCACTCCTCCTGCTTGTGTTCCCTCTCTCGCTGGCTGTCTCTATCTCTGTTGAATAAATAAATAAAATCTTTAAAAAAAAAAAAAGAGCCTGCCTTCAGCTCAGGTCATTATCTCAGCATCCTGTGATCAAGCAAGCATCAGGCTTCCTGCTCAGCAGGGAGTCTGCTTCTCTCTCTCTCTCTCTCTCTCCCTTTGCCCCTCCCCACCACTCATTCTCTCTGTCTCAAATAAATAAAATGTTTAAAAATAAAAAAAGAAACCTTTTGAATTCTCTTCTTTCTGTTTGTATTCCATTTTAGAGTTTTCTTCTCCATTATTTAAATTTTTTTATGTTAAATACTAACATGCTTTGGAAAACCAAACTATATAAACACAGAAATCCATAGACCTGCATTTGTTTCCCTGACCTTCATGATACTCAAAAATAGCCTTATAGATACTCTATCACATTATTCTGTTTTTTCCTTCCTCTGTTTTTTTATTGCAAAGAAAAACAGATTTATATTTTTACTCTCTCCCCCTGTTCTCTTGCCTTAAAAATAAAAGTTAGCTTACTATATTTATCTTTAGACCAGAGTCTTTCTGAGTAAGATAATTGGTTGACACTTAAACAACCATCTTTGATTAGGATGTGATAAACCAAACAACAGACGATTGACAGGGGGGGGAAATCACATCCACTGAGCATTTAGCGCAGCTCGGCACACAAGGAACCAATACGTGGCCATGGCTTGTGCTAATGTAGAAACAGGTAAGCAGAAGAATCACTACATAATGAAGGGAAAGATATTTGACAGATTGAACTCCATTTCAGCATCTTAAAATATACCTCCAAATACATGTATTTTATGTATAGTTCCTTCCAGCGTGTCATCTTTCATGCCCATGAAAGAGCAACACATTAAATATTTTGCCTGTGTTTATCATTTCTCAAATGTGTTGTTTTAGGTTATAATTATGGAAAGACTTCAGGTCGCACTCACAAAATAAACTTGCATTAAGTTGAACATGAACCCTTACTCAGTTTACCAGTAGTTCTCTGATTCTCCAGGAAGTAACTCCTATTGTTATACACACATATCTCCTCCCTCATCAAAACCGTACTAGTTCTACTATTTTTGAAATTATTGGGACGCCTGGGTGGCTCAGTTGGTTGAGCTTCAGACTTCTGGTTTTGGCTCAGGTCATAATCTCAGGGGCCTGGGCTGGAGCCAGTGCCAGGCTTCCCACTCAGATGGAAGTCTTCTTGTGGATTCTCTGTCTCCCCTCTGCCTCTGCCCCTCTCCCCATTCATGAATGCACTCTCTCTCATTCTCTCTGGAATAAATAAATCTTTTTTTAAAAAGAAAAAAATTATTAAAATGTATTTTATTTCCAATTATATTCAAATGCAGCAATAAATCATGACTACTACATTTTTAAGGACGCAAAGAGAGACACTGAGAAACACATCTCACATATAAAGATTTTCAAATCAATTTTAAAGTATAATTTGTATACAACAAACTGCATCCATTAAACTGCATCCATTAAATGGATATAATACAATCCATTAATCCATTAAATGGATATAATACAAATGTTACTCCATTCACCTATTGATGGGCATATAGTTGGTTTTTTTTTTTTAGTCGGTGTTATTATAAAGAAAGCTCTTATGAACATTCGTGTACAGATTTCCATGCGGACATAGGCTTTCATTAACTTGAGTAAATACCTCGAAGTGGAATAGCTGGGTCATGTGGCAAGTGTGTGCTGAACCAAGAAACTGCAGAGCAATTTTCCTGCGTGAGTGAACCATTTTCATGCCCAAACTCAGCAATGGAATGGGTGTGAGTCCAGGTAGCTCTGTCTTCTTGCTAACTATTCATATGATCAGTCTTTTAAATTTTAGTCATCCTAGTAGATGTGCCATGATACTAGGTTTTCTTTTGTGGTTTTATTTTGCATTTCTCTAATGATTAATCTGTTAAGTAATTTTTCAAGTGATTATTGGCCATTTGCATATCTTCTTTTGTGAAGTGTCTGTTCAACATTTTTCGTCCATTTTTGTGCTGGGTGTAAGATTTGTTTAGATATTCTAGATACAAGTTTTTTGAGAAATGTGTTGCAATATTTTCTCCTAGTTGATGGTTTAATTTTTGTCTTCTCGTGTATACCTTTAGAAGATTGAAAGTTTTTCCTTTTGATAAGATCCAATTTATCCAATGTCTTTCTCTATGATTTGAGCTTGTATGATCTGAATAGTAAATCTCTGCAACAATAAGATTACAATGACTTTCCTTTAGAATGTTCGTAGCTTCAATGTTCACATTTAGGTCAATGATATACTGTGAGTTAAGCTCTGTGTATGGTACGCAATAATGGTCAATATCTTTTGGTGTATGTCATTAAGTAAAAATCAAAGACCGTTCTAGCACAATTTGCTGAAGAGATTTTTCTTTTCTCACTGACTGGTCTTTCACCTTCTTCATAAATCAACTGAACATGTCTGTGTGGATCTATTTCAGAGTTTTCAAGATACACTTGGAGTGGTAGCAGAAATAAATTGCAGAGGGCTTGTATTCCAGGCAATGAGGGCCAACAAAGGATCTGAACCAGTGAATGATGAGATCAGATGTCCATACTATCAAGGCCATGCTGACGGTCTGCCCCATGGAGAAGGTTTTGATGGAACAAGGCAGCAGGCATCATCCTGGCTCACTGGCTGCCTCCGATCAGATTCCCCAGATGGGAACGTAGAACAAGAATCAGCAGGCACAGAGTTGGCCTCACTGAGTTACAAGTGTTCAGAGAGGATGACATGGTGAGAGCAGGAATGAGACTCATCAGCTGGAAGCTATCCCTTTGTTGGTTATGAGGGGGGAAAAAATCTCAGCTATTCATTCTAATGACAACACAGAGAACACTTCAGGTCTGCCTCCCAAGGAACTATTGCCAGAGACCATCTTCAGAGATCTCATAAGAACTGCAGAAATAAAACCTCAATTACACACACACACACACACACACACACACACACACACACTGTACTCGTGTAGTATGCTTGTGGCTGTAGGTGACATTGTAAACATGAGAACTCACAGAACTCAGTAGACACCTGGCACCAGCCCTGCATCCTACCCAGAAAATCCTATCTTGACATGAGCAAGAGTGGCCCCTTTCCACTTCTTCAGGCAGTATTTGTAGTGGCTGCTTCATCCTCCATTTGCATTATTTCAAGATGTGGTCATAATCCCAGATTAAGCAATCAAAAACCAGGGTGTCTAGGGCCGCCCACTGTATCTACCATTTTCATCACCATGTTTTAAAACACAAGATACCATACATTTGAAACTTCTAAGGAGACACGGAATTCCACGTGAAAATGAAAATTAAATGTGAAGACACAATCATGGGAAGGTAAAACATATTATACAAGGAAACTGCCTGAGAATGAGCCTGGTGTCTAGTAGAGGAGATAGAACAGTCAAAAAAATCTAATTAATTTTAGAAAGAGGAGGGAGCTACAGACAATAGGATGGAGCCACCACACCGGTGAGCCCTTATAAATAAACAAAGCAAACAAACAAAAGCCCTGGTGGTTAAGGCATACTTCTGAGGTAAGTCACTAGGAACTGAATATAATTCCTAACGGTTCACCACATACAGGGATACCCTCTGCCACAACTGGGGGGCAGATAGGTGTTTCCTAAATCAACAAAGCCCTGGGAACTGCTGTAGACACTGGACCATGAGGCCTCAAAACTCATGCAGAGGCCCGGGTTCTGCACGTGAGGTCTCCATGACTAGATTTTGAAGACTGGAGATCTTGAGACAAGAACTGTGAAAAGTGAAAACCAGAGCAACACATGTGACCCAAAGGCAGGCTGCAGGCCTACCCTGCAAAGGAAATGCTCTTCACAGGAGGAGACAGCACTGTGACCACAGAGGGAGTCCTGGGGGACCATGCCTGCCTAACTGCAGGACAGAGACCAGGCTTCCTGTGCTTGCAGGTGAAGTGAAAAAGAGATACAGGAGAAGGCCCAAAATAGAAGAACTGGCCAGTATCTTCTATCATTCCATAAAAAAGTGAGGTTGGAGAAAGGGAAGAGAGAATGAGAAGTGTCTAGGCACCCAAGATGCAATAAGCAGGGCCTTGTGTCTAGCAACAGGGAGTGGGGAGGAAGGTGGAGCTGTCTGCTGAACGTCTGGGTCTCAGTAAGGCATCCATTCACGAGGGGCAAATCAGGAAACCACGATTTAATTCACAGATGCAGAACGTAGAACCAGGGTGCCCTGGAGCTTGCTGAGTTGGGAGTGGGGGAAGGGATATGAGGAATTACTGTTTGATCAGCAGGGTGTTTGAGTTTGGGAGGATGAAAATGGTTCTGGAATTGGTGGCAGTGATGTTTGCAGGATAACGTCAATGTGCTCAATGCCACTGACTTCACTAAATGGTTAAAATGGTAAATTTCATGTAATATATATTTTAACACAATTTTAAAGAAGAATCCCAAGAGTGCTTCACAAGAATTCTTAAACACAGGCAGAAAATAGTGAAAAGCAATTTTGCAAGTGCCAATATGGGGAAGACACCACGGGTGTCCTATGCTGGGGAAATCTTTCTACATCCAGTGGCTCCCCGAATACCTTTCATGGATGCACCTCCATCAGGCCTTCTTCAGCTTCCTGGCCCCACACACCCATCTGGCCACCATGCCCAGCAGCTTCCCACAGAGCCACAGGGTGCCCAGGGTGACCACCAGCAGGAACAAGACGACGTCCAGCAGGTACTGCTCATGCCACGGCTGCTGCAGGGCACGGGGCTTGAGGTGTGCCGCACCCCCTGTCTGGAGGATGTGGTCGATCCAGCCCACCAGCCTCTGGGCAGGAGTCAGGGGGTGGGAGCGCCTGATGATGCTGGCGGCCACGGCTGCTGACTTGTACCTGTTGGCAGAGGCAGAGGTGGGCGTTACTCATGTGGTCTTAGGAGTCTTAGAGACCTTGCATCACACACACGCACACACACACACACTTTCATCCATATGCACCAAAGACTCAGTTTCAAGGAAAAGTCGTTGGCCTGGCCTTGTCATAGTCCAGCTGGATCCCATTGAAAAGTTCAACCTGGTTTCTCCATGCAAAGATCCATGCCTCATGCTAAAAGTGCTAAATTATAAAAAAGGGACTAAATGTAAGGATGAGTCTCTACCCAAGGAGCTTATGGAAGGCTAAAGGACAGAGTATATATGAATATATGTGATATAACATACACCCAAATCAGGGTAAATGACCTTGAGACCCTAATAAGATATTCAGTTCATCATGATAACCACATGCTTGTGCTGGATGGGAATTAACCTAAGACAACATGGACCCTTTTACTAATTCACTTAACAGAAATCCATCCCAAATTATTTTCTGGTAGGCCCTGTGCTAGGCCTTGGCAACACAAGGAAAAACAAGAGACACTAGGCTGTCCAGGGGAGTTAACTCTCTACTTTCTAGTATGAGGGACACACAACGAATTAAAACAGAAAGAAATGGGGTAGTGACTGATCCTGAGAAGTGTTAAGAGAGAAAAATGAGTTATGATTAAAAGCTGTGGGAGACTATCAGACCAAGACTGCCTGCCTCTCTGAGAAGAAGACATTGAAGATGAGTTCGATGGTCGTGAAGGAGCCAGCCCTGTGAAGAGAAGGGCAGTATGTTCTACAACTGACAAAGGGCTTGAGGCAGGAAACAGTGTGGCATATTGGGGGACAGGAAGGCTACATCCTGCGTCACTGTAATTCTACTATAACCACTCCCAAAATATAAGACCTCTCAGAGACCCTGTGTAAATAATTCGGGGTGGTCACAACCCTTATAGAAGAAGTTGTTCTCAACATCTAACCTGAATTGCCTAGTCTTGTTCTCAGACAGGTCAGGTGTTAGCATCACACACATAAAATTCCATGTCTGGAAGTTTCAGCTTTTATAACAAAAAAGAGCCATACAGTGCACTTTGTGTCTGATGTTTTGTTTCAGCCAAAGTGACCACAAGCCCAGAGAGCTCCATACCTCTTGTCTTCTATGACTTCCTTCATCTTCAGAGCCAATGTCTCTGCCTTCATCTGCTTTAGCTGGATAGAGACACCAAACTTTTTGGCTTCCACTCGGATTAGATTTTCAACCTGTTCCAAAAACACAGGTGTCCCTACCATGGGTACACCATGTTGGATGGCTTCCATTATGCTATTCAATCCACCATGGGTGACAAAGAGACGAATGCGTGGGTGAGCTGTTGAAAATCAGGAACAGAGCAGAGTATTTCAGGGTGAAATTTTTCAGAACACCAGGTAAAGTTCCAAGGACAGAAAAAATTACAAAGAGATCTCAAATTATTTTGTTAACTTGTATTTATTGATTTAGCTTAGGGTACACTCAATGGTATGTATTCCAAGATATAAAATTCTGGCCTCGTCTCTGTACAGAGATTCCTCTAAATCTATCCGTCTAAGAGGCAGAACCCAGGGAAAGCTTCAGAGAACAGTGCTAAGCAAGACATATCCTTCCTTCCGTCCATCCTAGCATCCATCCGTCCATCTCTCCACCCTGTTTCTCTCCTCTTATCTCTGTCCTCTCTTAGTCTCTCCCAGTGTAACTCTGTCTGTATCTTCTCTGATTTCTATCTCTGACTCTGTATGTGTCTCTTCCGCTCCAGGCCTCATGCTTTCCCCTTCACTTCCCATTCACTTCCCTCTTATCTGAAAGGTTAACACTTTTATTGACATCACATCTCATACGGCATTCATCAAACCTACGCTGTATGTGCTTTCTCCTCGACTTCATAAGAAATCTTCTAAAGTAGGCAACGATGGACCACCCAACTCAGTATTTCTAGTTCCTGTGCGCTCACTCCACGCTTATTTAGAGAAAACTAAACCAAGTGTTGATACTGAAGCATTCATCTCAAACGCTGCCTCTCAATGGGGATGTGCATCAGAATCTATTTGTGTTTCTTTGACAATCAGAATCCTTTTTACCCACACCAAGTCTTGTGAAAAATTGTGCCGAACGCTCCATCTTAAGTTCCAATATCTTTTTGAGCCATACTCTGAGGATGAACCTCTGTTGTAGGCAGTGGTTGTGGTACTGAAGAGCTCCAAAAAGTGACACAAAGGACAAGGAAAATGTATTGGGGTTTACGGAACTCTCTGTTATCAAAGAATTCGATGGAGCAAATAACCATCTGACAGGTTACTCAGCCTGACACTCAGATATTTGGCACACCCCTAGGAAACCATCAGCATCAATTTTGTGGAACCATGAGTACACCTTTTGCAGGGTAGGAGAATGTACTAAGATGTATGGGAGTGTGTGTCTCTAATGGCATATGGCCTACAAGATACTCAAGAGGCTAGGAACGAGCAATACGACCCCCCGTGTGTGTTCTCTGAGTGCACACACTGTCTTCAACTGTGTCTGGGCTACCTTGGTCTGTGCCAAGTATGGTAAGGTCAAAACAACCTGACAACAGTATCACTTCTGGCGGCAGGTATCAGGACTGCAATAGAAAGAAAGAAGAAAACATGGCAGTTTTAGCCATTTGGGAAGCACAGCCTGATTTCCCAAGAACTCCAGCTGGCTGCTCCATTCCTGTCCTCTAAAGATTACCTTTAGCTACCAGCTGCCCTTTCTCATGCTGGTGGGGTTGCCCAGTGGAAACGTAAAGATACATAAATGGAAAGGTCCTTACCCAAGAGGTCATTCTGAGGAAGCCAGTCAACAATTTTCACATTTGTTGCCAATTTGATGTCTTTGGGCCAATGAGAAGGATTATACTTCCATATCACCCCTTGAGACAGATGAGCAAAGGCACTGTTCATCTCCCTGAGAACTTCCTGGGACTGATATTTGTTCACCATGGAGCCCAGGGCCACAAGGACAAAACCAGAGTCTCCAAACTTGGCAATGAAATTCTCAAATTCCTAGAGAGAGGTAAGAAAGGAAAAGAGGTGAACAGAGTTGCTCATGAAAGCCTAGACAGCGCTGAAATAAAAGTTAGCTATTTACTGACTACACCCTCCTGTCAGTGCCTAGAGCTCACTAGGGTCTCCGAGCCCCTGGACAGCTCAGTGCCCTCTGCACTCTGCTCATATCCATTGTGTCTGATGGCCCCGAAGTCATTTTTCTGAGACCTCAGGACACATCCTACCATATAAACACTTTCAATAATCACAAATGAGTGAGAAGACAGCTGTAGGCGTCCAGCCACTACCACAATAGTCCAAGTTACCCTTGAGGCACTCAAAGCATACTGTAGCACCAACATCTAGATCTAGGACTTGTGTGTCTAACAATGTTTTATAGAAGAGGAAGGTTGAGGTGGTGGGAATCTCTTTCTTCATTGAAAACATGGCCCCAGTACCTCCTCCCTCGTTCTAGGTGTGGGGAGATTTGGTCATTTAGGAATGTTCCAATGCCAGACCAGAGATGCTAGTGCCTGGGAGAGTGCCAGTTGCTGTGCTGGCCCAGGAGGGGGCAGCATGCCTTCTGGAGGCTGAGGTAGATGCTGGGGAAATGTCTCCTTCATATACTTATTAGCCATCTGCCTGTCTTCTTTGTTGAGGGGTTAGCCCATTTTTAAATTATTGGTTTTCTTACTGTTAAATTCTAAGAGTTCTTGTATACTGTGTATATTTGTGTATATAAAGAGCTTATTGGCGTATGTGACTAACGCTCTTTGTAAAAGACAGGTCTCTACCAAATGCTCGCTTTTGTTCTGTGGCTCCTCTTTTTATTCTCTTGGCAGAATTTCTGTCCGGAACAGAAATTTTAATTTCAACTTCACACACTTGTCAACATCTTTTTCTTTATAGAACACGACTTAGGTTTTGCACTTAAAAAGTTTTCAACAAACACTAGCTCATCTAGATTTTCTCTGATATCATATTCTAAAAGATTTATACATTTGTGTTTGCATTTTATATTTAGGTCTGTGGGTCTATTTTGAGTTAATTTTCTGGAAGGGTGTATGGTCTGGGTCTAAGTGTGTGTGTGTGTGTGTGTGTGTGTGTGCAGATATCCATTTTTCCTGCACGATTCTTTGAAAGTCTGTGTTTTCTCCATACAATTGTCCTTAGTTCTTTAGTGAAACATCACTGTACTAAATTTGTATGAGTCTGTTTTTGGGTTCTTTATTCTGTTACATTGACTACTTTCCTAATCTTCTGCCAATATCATTCCATCTTGATTATTGTAGCTTAGAGTAAGTCATGAAGTTGACAATGTCAGCCCTTCAACTTTGTTCTTCATCTTCAACGTTGTGTTGGAACTTCAGGATTTGGGCTCTCCATGAACATTTTAGTACCAGTTCATAAATGTCAACAAAATAAATTGGTGAGATTTTGACTGTGATTGTGTTGAACGTATTGATCAATTTGGAGAGAACTAAATACTCAACAATATTGACTCTTCCTATCTATGAACATGGACTTTCTCTCCACTTATTTAGTTCTTTGATTTCCTTCATTAAAGATTTGTCGTTTTCCACATAGGAATCTTGCACATATTTTGTTAGATTTATTCCCAAGATCACAATTTTGGTGGTGCTAATGTAAATGGAATATTGTTTTTAATTTCACATTCTTCTGTGAATTGCTTATATATAAGATAAGATTGGCTTTATAAATTAAACTTGTTTCCTGTGACATTGCACTAATTGCTTACTAGTTACAGGAATTTTTTTTTTCACATTTTTGGATTGCACCATCATGTCATCTGTGAACAAAAACAGTTTTATTGATTCCTTCCTAATCTATATGCCTATTATTCCTCTTTCTTGTCTTATTATGTACCTAGAACCTTCAGTATGAGGCTAAGAGGTAGTAGTAAGAGGACATACTTGTCTTGTACCTGGTAGGTTGTCCTTTCATTTTCTATACAATGCCCTTTGATACAGAGCAGGTTTTAATCCTGATGAAGTCCTATTTACCTATTTTTTCCTTTATTACTCATGCTTTTGGTGTCACATCTGCAAATTCATTACCAAATACAAGTCCATGCCAATTTATCTCTTTCCTTTCTTCTGAGATTTTTATGGCTTTTACCTCTTTATTTAGGCCATCAATCCACTTTGAGTTAATTTTGGTATGTGGTGTGCGGAAGCCTCAAAATACATTCTCTTTCATGTGAAAGTACAGTGGGCTCAGCACCATTTGTTGAAGACACTATTTTTTCCTTCATTGAATGGTGTTGGCACCCTTGTCAAAAATGAATTGGTCACAGATGTATGAGTCATACAACTGTGTCCTTGTCACATTGTTTTGGTTATTCAGGGTCTCTTACATTTCCATATGATTTTGAAAATTGGCTTTTTCATTTCTATAAAAGGAAGAGGCCATTGAACTGTTGATAAGAATTAGATCAAATCGGCAGATCACTTTGAGTAGTACTGCCCCCTTAACAAGATTAAGTCTCACAATCCATGGTCTAGAGATGTCTTTCTATTTATTTAGGTCTTCCTGAATTTCTTTCAGCAAATTTTAGTGTCCAGTGCACATGTCTTTCAACCCCTCAGTTTAATTGGATCCTCTTGAAATACAATAATTTACTTAATTTTATTTTCAGATTGTTCAAGCGGCTAAGAGGAAACACAACTCATAATTGCACATTGCTATTTCTCCCTGCAACTTTGCTGGATTCTTTTATTACATCTAGTAGTTTCTTTTTGGTGCATGAATTCTTTGGGATTGTCTATACAGAGAATTATGTCATATGAAAATCAAACTATTTCTACATTGTCCTATTTGGATGCCTTTTCTTTCTTTTTCTTGTCTACTTGCTCTGTCAAGGGCATATCTGAATAGCAGGGATGTAAGTGCGCATCTCAGACTACTGGCTCAGGCAGCACGATTGCATTCTATCATGACAAGTGTGTTGCTAGCTAGAGTGTCCCATACACTCTTTATCATGTTCAAGAAGCACCTTCTTACCCCTAGCTTTGTAAGTATTCTTAGCGTAAAAGGGAGTTGATTTTGTGAAAAATTTTTTCTGCATCTCTTGACATGATGTATTTTTTCTCCCATTCATGCTAATAATATGTTATATTACATTGACTGATTTTGTTATATTAAACCATTAATAAAATATCTATCTCCTGCAAAAGTTATGACATAAGTCTATTTTGTGTGGTATTAATTGGTAGAGAGCCACCCTTAGATGAATCTTAAAGTTTCTGATTTAATCCCCTAAAAATGAGTGTTCATACACTTTTGTCAATTCTTCAAAACATTCGTTCCTTCTTCCTCTGCATTGTTTGGTTGTCCCTAGCTCACAGCCTTACTCCATTGTTCAGTCTGGCTCTATTTGAGTCCATCGTTCACTACACCGTAAGATCTACCATCCGAGGGGACCACATAAAATCTGCTTTGCTGTCTTTTGATAACTATAAGATTAATGTAAATCTATTACTTAAAATTGAAAAGAGTAGAGCATGACATCAGAATAAGAGGCTACTTGCTTTCACTCCCTAACAGAAACATTAAAAATATAGATATAAAAAGAACCGAAGATGGACTGCATCCCAGGCCAATGTGTAACCAGTCTCACCAAAGCCAGCAAATAGCTTTGAAAACACTGTCTCACCAGAATCCCCAGCCTCAGCATGTGGATATCCACATGAACAAGAGTAAAATCGACCGTCACCTTACACCATACAAAAATCTCAACTCAAAATGGATTAAAGATTTAAACATAAGACCTGAAACTACAAAGCTCTTAGAAGAAAACATAGGGGAAAGTTTCATGGCATTGGTCTTAGCAATGATTTCAGTGATATAGCACAATGCAAAAGAAAACAAAATATCAAATTCAAAATGAACAAACACCGAAACAAACAACCACCACCACAAAACCAACTGGGACTACATTAAACTGAAGAGCTTCTGCACAGGAAAAGAAACAATCAACAGAGTAACACACAACCTACAGAACAGAAAACACCTGCAAACTGTATTCCTGATAAGAGATTAAACTCCAAAATGTATAGGAAAGGCCTACAACTCCATAGCAAAAAATAAAAAATCTTCTAACCCCATTAAAAACTAGGCTAAGGACTAGAATAGACATTCATCCAAAGACAACATGCAGATGGCAAACGGATACATGAAAAAATGCTCAGCAACACTAGTCATCAAGGAAATACAAATCAATTCCACAATGAGATATCAATTCACACCTACTGGTATGATTATTAAAAATGGAAGGCATGTGCTGAGGATATGCTCTTTCTCAACAACCATTACATACTATGGTTGGGAATGGAAAATGGTGAAGACACTATGGGAAACAGTATGGAAATTCCCCCAAAAGTTAAAAATAGAACCACCATATGATGGAGCAATCTGATTTCTCTTTCTGTACCTAAGAAAATGGAAAACAGGATCTCAAAAGAGATATCTGCATCCCCATATTTAGTGAAGCACTATTCACAATAGCCAAGATGTGGCAACAAATAAAATATGCGTTCAAAAGATCAATGGTTAAAGAATCATATCACAGTATAATGGAATACTACTTATTGCTTACCCTTAAAGGAGGAAATTTTCTAATATGGGAAAACGGATGCATCTTAAAGACATTATGCTAAGTGACATAAGCCAGAATAGCAAATACTGCATGAATTAACTTATAGAAAGCATCAAATATAGTCACATTTTATTTTTTTTAATATTTTTTATTATATTATGTTAGTCACCATACAGTACATCCCTGGTTTTTGATGTAAAGTTCGATGATTCATTAGTTGCGTATAACACCCAGTGCACCATGCAATATGTGCTCTCCCCACCACCCATCACCAGCCTATCCCATTCCCTCACCCCCCTCCCCTCTGAAGCCCTCAGTCACAGTCACATTTTAGAATCAAAAGTGGTAGCTGGTTTCCAAGCGTGAGGGGGGTAAGGGAAGATGGTAGTTGTTATTCCATGAAGGAACAGTTTCAGTAAGCAAGATGAATAATATCTACAGCTGTGAGACACAACATGGTACCTACAGTCAATAATTATGTTTTGTACTGTTAAATATTTGATAAGGGTGTAGATCTCATATTAAGTGTTTTGACCACAATAAAATAAAATTTGAAATAGAATCAAATACCAAAAAAAAATGGCTAGAAAAAAAAAAACAATAAAATAAAATAAAAATATATATCCTCATTGTTTGTCTGTCTCACACTACATCACCCCCAGTTCCCACTGGCAGGGAGCCACCAATTCTGCACTGAAGAGCTCTGCATGAAGTCCATATTGACACTTAAGGTTTTACTTACTTGTGGTACTGGTTTAACAGGTCTGGCCAGTAAGCCTCCAACATACACAGTGTTGGGAAGCAGGGGCCGAGCAAACTCAAGGGCAAAGTCAGAGTTAATAAACCACAGCTCTGCTTTCTTTAGAAGATGAGACAAAACCAGCCTAGAACCTTCTGGGAAATGTTCCTTGATGGTATTGTCAATTGTAGACTGTAATTGCCGTTGCTTCATGTAGAAATCAAAGAACATCAGAAAATTCTTCACTCTGCCCCAGAAGTCCATGTGGTCAGTTAGCAAAGATCGGGATACCGGAACATAAGACACAGGGCTTGGTAGCCCATGGTCCATACTGCCAAACTGGGTGGGAAGAATTGACACAAACTGCTTCCCAAGCTTCTCAGTAACCAGGAAAGAACAGAAGTCATAGATATCAACAAATACCAGGTCAAAGTTCTCATTTTTTAAGGAACCCATGATATCACCTCTCCTTAGCAAATCATTGCATCGAATTCCCAGTTGTTCCATTAACTTTACAAAGTTGTCAAATGTTTCTCTGTAAAAACAAAAACAGTAATGACAAATATTCATTGGGGTTGTTAATTTTATAATACTTAAGAGAGTCTTTGGCACGAAGAAAGACCATATCTGGCAGCAGTCCGCCTATTTTATCAGTGTCCAAGGAACACTCTGCTCTTGCCACTCTGCTCTGGGTGTTTCTGCTTCCTAAAATGTTCTCACCTCCTCCCCTCCCCTTTCTCTGGCCAATCCATATGCACCCACTAGCAAAGCTAATTTATGGTCTAGAATTTCTAGTTTGTCTTTGCGTTTTGTTTTCCTTTGCTTTTTTTGAGATCATTCTACATTGAAAACATTCCTGTCACTAGTAGATCTCAGGGTTCCATGTCTAGTTGATACCTTTTCTGATGCTCTGTTGAACTTTCATTTGTATAATGATCTTTTATAAGACAGGATAGTCTTTTATACGTGACTATCCTGTTTCCTAACCAAACTGTGGAAGTGGCATCAATATTCATGATGTAGCCCTTTTATCTGAAACTGGGTATATCCTGAATTTGACAGACCCTCACACAAGGAACTTTCTGATGGTCATACTAGAATCTAAACTCTAAGCTGAACATGAGCCTTACATCTTCCTACCTGAAAATATTAACATTTTAAACAAACAAAAATAAAAGCCTTTTTGAAGCTAATCACTATTCTTCCACTTCATGCCAGCTGGAGTATTCACAAAAGTTCATGCTAAAATTCTACCAATATCTATTAAGACTCTTGTCTATGGGCACTATTCCAGGAACTATTCTTTCAATGTTTTCCCATCAATGCCTGCAGGGAAAATGACCCTTTTTATACAGCATACGGACGATAGATGAGAATATTCTTGACAAAAGGTTACAGGTCAGGTGCTTTGGAGACCCATGGGCCTCCTAGTTGAATGAAGGACTGAGAGAATCAAGGCCCAGCAAACCTGTAACCTGTGCAACATTCCACCATATCAGCCCACTTAAAGAAGGAACATAGGTGAGAGCTCATTAGCAATATGCAGATGTCCACCTGGGGTTTAAAATCACCTTCATGTGACAACAGGTGATGAGCTGAGATTATTCTCTATTACATTTAAAAACATTTTACATAAAGAAATATTGGTTAATATTGTTGAAAATTCAAGATACGAAGTACAAATTCTTCAAAAGTAGAGCATTAATCATGTTGGAAATTAAGTTAATCAATTGAAGAAATACAGAAAGCACTGTGCTTCCCATATTATACCATATTTAATATGTGTGTAAAACTGGTCTTTGAAATAAGCAAGTGAGGGAGAAGAGACAAGACATACAATTTTAAAATATGTGAGTAACGACACAAGATGAAATAGACAAAGTTTCAAATGAGAACTTTAGACCAGAACTCTTACAGATGAGAGAATTTGGTCTTCTAGTCTGACTAAGGATAAAGGCTTTATGGAAAAAGCCAGATTTTAGAACCACCTTGTAGCAAGTAGAATTTCTACAGAAAGAAGGGAGATAGACATTAGGCCACTGTATTAACCCAGCAAGGAATGAGTTTGGGCCTTTTCCCTCCAAAGTGAAAAGTGACAACTTTCTATATATCCCAGCTAATGACAACATCTCTCAGGTTGCTCACTCATTTTGTATCACCAAGATAGTTGGTTTTTTAGAGTTTAAAAGACAGTGGTTCAAGGTATTAAAAAAATCAATATTCATAAGCATCTTTCTATTCTTGAATTTATGTGAGGATAAGGGACGAAAAATACGTATAACGTGGTAGGCCTCACTCGCCTGCCAACAATGGGAAATTAAGTTGTCTGAACCGCCTTCTTTGCTGTGGAGTATACATACGCAAATATCTGGCAAAATGTTGCCTGGAAGATCCAGAAGGAACAGTCCCCTCACTACATACATGCTTGCGGTGGAATATAACAGTACAAAGACTGAATGACTGGGAGTGCAAAATTCATCTACTCCATCCACCCACTGCCGCCATCCTTGATCTCCCCATCCATCCACTCATCCATCTATCCATCCATTTCTCTTAAACTCACACCAACTATCCATGCATTCAACCATTCATTCCTATCACTAAAATGGCAAGTCTTTCATTCAGAGAATAAAAGAAATTACCTGCCACGCAAAGCTTCCCTCATAAAGAAATCAAAATATTCCTTAAATTCTTTTCTGTGACCTTCGGGTGAAAGCCAATTGATAACATTGTATGAAATGTCATTCTTTTCTAAAAAAATAAAATAAAAAGATAAAACACCAATAGGGAAATGTTTACTTATACCATACAACCTAAATTAACATCGACATGAGGATATCATGGTTTCTTTCTTCCAACCATATCCCTGGTTTCTTTATTCTTTATTCTCTGCTTTCTCATTTCTTCAATCGTGCAACCTGCTAAACTTTATTGAGAACCATATAATGATACAGTCACTTTTATTCATTTTAAAGTACTGGAAGTTTCTATTTAAATTTTACACTTAAAGGTATAACTATTCACCATTTTTAAGTGAGAAAGGAGTGCCAGATAATTTTTCAAGAGTGCACATACAGTGAATGGTACACTTTGTAACTAAATACGTATCTTATTTTATCCCAGCTCCCCAGTCATTTCCCACTTAAAAAATCATTTTTATTAAAATTAAAAGTGATACATGCACAGATTTCTCAATCAGCCAAAAAACTACCAACACCTAAATGTAAAACAGTAGTCCTCTGCAGCCCTACTTCACATCTTGGCATTTCCCCCATAACTCATGTGTAAAAAAGTCTGACACCATTTTTGAAGTTGGACTGATGACAGCTTTCAAGCTCCATCTCCCCCTTAACCTTCTGTGACATATCTTGGCAAACAGAGAAGAAAGCCTCGACATGCCCTCCCTTCTGTGAGCAAGAGTTTCAAGGCAAGCAAGCCAGAGACCCTCACTTCCACCCTATTCAGAAGCTTCCGTAATTGGCATTTTGGGACAAAAGTATAGGTGTAGTGTTTCAGTGGTCCTGGCCATGTGTCTCCCACAAACCTATTTTCTGTGTCAGCTTGGACCATGCTTCTGAATCCCAGCATGAGCTGTAATTACTCTACGCTAGGTAGAACTCTGTAACCAATAGCTGTGCATCTCAAGGACTGCCCCCAATATAAACAGTGCTCTGGGCAAGACTGATTCCAGTTTACAAGCCCACAGAATGGTTGAAGAAGGGTGGTCACTATGTCATATGATGAGATCCACACCCATAAAAGTAGAAGGTGCACTACAACCTTAGAAAATGCCCTTGCTACTGCTGCTGATTATAACTCTGCAGCTAAAAGAAAACTTTGATTAAAAGAGGAATAGGGAAAAACACCGATGACACCCCCATGGAGTTAATTCAAGGGGTTCATTCAAACCCAATCTCAGGTCTCTCAAAGTCACCAGTAGGGAGGTCCCTAGGCTTGATGACACTAATTGGGGCATTCGAGGAAAAAATTGATAAATATGAGCAGGTTAGAACAAACTGTTCCCCAAAACACATCTAATAACAGCCCAAAGGATGAGGAAATACAGGGGGAAATCAGGGTGGGAGAGTCAGGAAAGAAATTAAAACAGAGTCCTCAATTTTGATACATGTGGAATTTAACATTACTCTAGAAAAAAACAACCTTTATAACAGAAGAAAAGCACAGAATGGTTTTTGTCCTCTACACCAAAGCTTCTAAATTACTTTCAACATCGAATGAGATGTACCAATGACAAACCTTAATGGTCTTAATCAATACTTGGGCAAAAATAACAGGTATATGAGAAGAGGCCACTGAATTTATCAAAGAAATTTCTGTACTCCGAGGAGTCAAAAATATTAGTTATAGAAGACAGATTTGCTTGCCCTGTCTTAACTACTGCGATTAAATATCCCATAGTCATAACAGCCATTTTTTATATTATCTCCTAGTGGGTATGGTTGCTCTCATATAGCAAGTCACTAATAAAAATAAAATTAAGGTTATAGCATTTACAGTCAGCTTGACAAAAAAGGCACCTTTGGATCTGCCCAACATATTAAAACTGTTAAAACATCCAAATATATATTAAAACAGTGCCTTTAAGGATTATAATGTATTAAGCAAAGAGTGATTATCTCCACTGGCTCTCTAATTTATAACAATTATAATAGCCTAATTTAGACTATTCTTAAACCAGCAAAGAAGTAAAGATGACTTGCAGTGGATTACTATAAAGCTATGGACATGACCGATCATACTAAGCCCCCACCCCATTTCCAATATTACTGAAATTGGTGACTGTATCTAAGTACTAATAGACACTTTGCAAGCATAGATTTGGTAATATGTTCTGTTCACTTCCTATTTCCACAAGCTCTCAGCTGCAGTGTCTCTTCACCTTCATCTTGGCAGGACACACATCACTTGTAACTGGCTTCTCATGGACTACCTCAACAGCCCTGCTCACAAGCTTTGCCGGCAAGATCTTAACCACCTGCAACTTTCTCCAGAAGCACATGTGTGACACTGCGTGGAGGACAACCTCCTTTCGCAGAGATTCGTCCAGCGCACGCATGCAGGACACAAACATTCACACAGGAGCTCGCAGGAGGGATGTGCTGCTGGCCCCACACAAAGCACAAGCCATGGCATTTCAGTTGAATCCCTGAGAAGAATTACGTGTCAGATGAAGGCCGTTCCGCCCCTGACACCATCAAGAAACAACTATTGTGGGTCCACTTCCACCAGGAGTGTATAAGGAGCTTTCCTGGACACACATTCAAACAGAAACTGGTGAAAATGTTCTTTTATATATACACACACATATTCAACTATATATGCATAAATTCTGAAAACAAAAGTTGGCCAGGAGGTAGTAGTGAGGATTCTCATCATAAGATGACGGAGTACCAGGAATCTGTCTCTACACCTAGATAACCATTGCACTGGTAGGATCTGTCTAAATCTTCTGTCCCGGAACCTTGCAGTCAACATCTGTGGAAGGCTTTATCTTTAATTGCAGGCATTTTTAGTTAATTTCAGTTATTTCAGCTCTGATCACAGTACCAGCTACCTAAAACTCACCCCCATCTCATGGCAGGCAGCTGAACATGTCTTCATAAAGCAGCTTGTACACAGCTTTCATGAGCTAGAGTGGGCAAAAAATGACCTGCTCCTCCAAACCTCAGGTATCTGTGCTGTGATTGCTGACTGCTGCTTCTGATCACAGAGGTACAAAGAAGTAGGCAGCAACGTTCGTGCATCACACTGTATTATTACAACCACCCACCCTCTGGCTGAATGGGCTTCAAGGGATATAAGAGACTGATCCCCTTTTCCCCCATCATTTTTCTCTTTGTCCTCTTTTGGGAGGGAAACAGTAAAGGCTAGGACATGACAACACAACTGCATATACCAGCAATATTAGAAAGTGTCCATTCATGCCCAGGAAAAGGCTCAGAAAATATCTGAAAATACCAAAATTTATACCTCAGGTTGATCCTCACCACAAGGGCAGCCTAAAACAATCACAAAACAAAAACAATAAACAAATTAATAGCAAAAATCTGCACACTCTGGAGAAGGGAGGAGGGTCTCATCTCCAGATTTAGCACATTGTTAAAGTCAACTGGTCAGTTTTCCACAAAAATCACAAGACACACCAAAAACAGGAACCTGAGGTCTATTCAGAGATAAATAATAAATCAACAGAAACTGTCCCTGAGAAAGACCTGATGGCAGATATACTAGACGATGACTTTAAAATAACTGCCTTAAAGATTTTCAAAGAACTAAAGGAAGGTAGAGAGAAAGTTAAGGAAAAAGTGTATGCAAAACAGAAATATCAATAAAGATATAGGAACTCTAAAAAGAAACCAAAAACAAATTTTGGAACTGAAAAATGCAATAAATGAAATGATAATTTCACTAGAGGGATTCAAAGGCAGATTTCAGCAACCAGAAGAAATAATCTGTGAACCTGAAGGTAAGACCATGGAAATTATCCAACGTGAAGAGCAGAAAGTTAAGACACTGAAGAAAAGAACGAGCCTAAGGGACGTCCATATGCATTGTGGATGCTCATCAGAGGAGAGAGAAAGAAAGAAAGGAATGGAGAGACTATTTTAAGTAATAATGGTGAAACCCCCTAATCTGGATGAAAGATATGAATATAAACATCCAGGAAGCTCAACAAACTCCAAGGAAAACGAACTCAGACACCCACATCAGGGCACATTATAATCAAAATTTAGAAAGATAAAGAGAGAATAGTAAAAGCAGCAAGAGAAGACACGTGAAATGATGAGCACTGATTGTTATATACAACTGATGAATTATTGAATGCTGTATCTGAAACTAATGACGTTGGCTAGTTGAATTTAAATAAAAAAGTAAAAATAATAAAAGCAGCAAGAGAAAAGCGACTCATCACATTCAAATGATTGATTTACTCAACAAAATTGTTTGCCGGAGAACATCAAGGAGATGATGAATAGATTTCTTTTGGGGGTGGGGGGATGGGCATCCAAAGAAAGAGAGAGAGAGAATCTCATGCAGTTTCCTTGCCAACATGGAGCCAGCCACAGGGATGGACCTCACAACCCTGAGATCACTACCTGAGCCAAAATCAAGTGTCACATGCTTAATCAACTAAGCCACCCCAGGTGCCCCTAAGATTGACAATAGATTTGTAATCAAAATTTTGGTGGCCAGAAGGCAGTGGGCTAATATATTCCAAGTGCTAAGAAAAAAATGATCAACAAAAAATTCAGTGTCTGGGGCGCCTGGGTAGCGCAGTCGTTAAGCGTCTGCCTTCGGCTCAGGGCGTGATCCCGGTGTTCCGGGATCAAGTCCCACATCGGGCTCCTCTGCTGGGAGCCTGCTTCTTCCTCTCCCACTCCCCTGCTGTGTTCCCTCTCTCGCTGGCTGTCTCTCTGTCACATAAATAAATAAAATCTTAAAAAAAAAAAAAAAATTCAGTGTCTGGCAACACTTCAAAAGTGAGGGTGAAATTAACACATTCCTGGTAAACAAAAGCTAAAGTAGGTTGTTACCCCTAGGCCTACACTGACAGTAATGTTCAAGGGAGCCTTCCAGGGAAAAAGGAGGCCACCAGGTCGTAACTCAAAGGGTATGGGAAAATAGATATTTTAATACAGGTAAATGCATAGGGAAATAGAAAGCTAGTACTATGGCAATGCTTTCTAACTCAGCTTGTGGTTTCTACATGTTTTTTGAAACGAGCATATTTTTTAAAATGTATTATTAGTTTGAAAACAAGTCTTACTTAAACTTTGTTTGTAACTCCAATCAAGTTTTCTCTGTAGTTTAATGTACTAACACATTTAAATTAATGATAGTTTATGTTTGGGGGCACACAAAGTAAAAAAAAATGTAATTTTGCGATGTCAACAATGCAAGGGGTTCGGGATGAAAAAAGCACTATATGAGGAGGATTTTTGAATTTTAATAAACTAAAACTGTTATAAATTAAAATGTGAGTGACATCGATTTAGCATGTTAAACTAAATCCCCATGGTAACACACATAAAAAATAGCTATAGACACACACAAAAGGAAGTGACGAAGGAATTTAACATTACACAAGAAGCAACTAGACACAAAACAAACAGTAATACGGAAAGCGAGGAGCAAGAACCCTATAAGGCATGTAGGCAACAAATAGCAAAAGGACAGATAAAAGTTTCTCCTCATCAGTAATTACATTCAATGTACATGGATTAAACTCTCCGATGAAAAGACAGATATTGGCACAATGGATAAAAATACATGATCCAACTGTAATAGCCTTGTATGGTGACAGATGGCAGCTACACTTGTGGTGAGGACATCGTAACATGTACAGTTGGCAAATCAATATGTCCCACAGCTGAAACTAACGTGACATTGTGTATCAACTATACTTCAATAAAAAGTAACACTTTCAAAAATTTTGTAAAAATGGGATTGACAATGGAGGAAAGAGGATGGAGGTGTGTGGGAGCTTCCTGTACCACCTTTGCCACTTTTCTGTAAATCGACAGTTATTCCAAAGTAACAAAATGTATTTTAAAAATAAATACAAAAACAAGAAGCTCAAACACACAAAGAAAACCATGATCCAAATATACATACTGTGTTCAAGAGACTCACTGTAGAGCCAATGAGAAAGACAGAAAGGGAAACGATGGAAAAAGATATCCCAAGCAAGGAATAAGCAAAAGAAAGCAGATGAGCAGATACCAATCACAACAGACTTGAAATCAAATAAGATTGCAAGAGACAAAGAAGGACATCACATATTAATAAAGGTTCCACACAGCAAGAAGATATAACTATTACAAACACATACGCACCTAATGAGAGGCCATCAAAATAGCTAAAGCAATAACTGGCACAAAAGAGGGAGAAACATTCACTTCTATATAATCACTGGACATCTCAACGCCCACTCTCAGCAATGGATAGAAAAACCAGAAGAAGATCCGTAAGGAGACAGAAGACTTACACACATTGATCCACTAGGTGTAACGGACATATACAGAACACTCTACCCAACACAACAGCATACACATTCTTCTCAAGGGTACATAGGACATTTTCCAGTGGACACCCTATGTTCAGCCACAAATGAGTCTCAACAGATGTTAAAACATGCTTCTCAAAGACTATCTGACCACACCACGATGAAGTTAGAAATCAACAACAGAAGGAAAACTGGAAAACTCAGAAATTATGGAAATTAAACAACACCCTTTTAAATAATCCATGTATCAAAAACAAATCACAAAGGAAATCATAAAATACATAGAGATAAATAGAACTGAGTATAAAACATACCAAAACTTACGGGATGCACCAAAAGCAGCAGTTAAAAGGAAATTTACAGCTTTCAATGCCTACGTTAAAAAGGAAGTCATCAAATTAATAACCTATTCTGCCACCTGAAGACACTGGGGGAGAAAGTGTACTAAACCTAAAACAGAACTAAGATTGGGGGCAAACCAATAAAATTGGAAATAGAAAAACAATAGGAATCAATGAAAGCAGAGCCCGTTCTTTGAAAAGATCAAGAAAATTCACAAACAAGAAAGATACAAATTATTAGGACCAGAAATGAAAGAAGGAACACCACTAATGACCACACAGAAATGAAACGGACTATAGGCGAATTCTATGAACTTGAGATGGCAATAAATCAGGCAACAGATGATATGGACAAATTCTTAGAAAGACAGAAACTACCAAAGTTAACTTAAAGAAGAAAAAGACATTCCAAAGAGACCCATAAAGAGGAAAGGTTGTTCCCTTTGGGGAAAGAGCACAGAATCTCTTGCCATTGAGATATCCAAACTATAAATGAAGGTTACACACGTGTCTCCACACACCAAAGGCACAATACACAGCTTCGAGCAAGGTTCCTTATCCTCTACAGATTTTCAGACATTACTGATCATGACCAAGATGCTGATTCACTTCTCTACATGCACAACGCTGGTCTTTTGAACAAGACATTCAGTGAAACATTCACCTCCCTCACCAGCCTCAGGCAGCAGGTCTCATAAAATGTCATAATGACTGACTTATACAAGTTCAAATGGAAATAAGTGAAACACAGAACGTTCTGGTCATCCGTCAAACATGAAGGGAAACGCCTATTCCAGTCCCAAGACTGACCACCATAAAAGCCCAAACAAACCCTCCTTTTCCTGCTCTCTGAGTGTACGTTTGGACCAGACTGAGACTTGCCTTACTCTCTCCATGAAGCCTGATTATGTTATTAATAAGCCTTTGTGTATTTTTAAAGATTTTAGGTTTAAGTAATCTCTGCATCCAAAGTGGGGTCTCAAACCCACAATCCCGAGATTGCAAGTTGCATGCTTTACCCACTGAACCAGCCAGGAGCCTCTAATAAGCCATTTAATAACTTCCTTGTGTGTATATAAGGCCGTAAGTCTGAACATCCAAACCTAACTTTGGAGTGGGGAGAGACAGCCTGTCTCTTAGAGTGGCTACAACAATTTAGGAAGAAACAACACTAATTTTACCCAAACTTTTCCAGAAAAGTGAAAGAGGAACACTACCCAATTCATTTCATCAGGAAAATATTGCACTAATAACATTGCCAGAAAAAAAGAAAGAAAAAATCCCAAGCAAATCAGAGAATCGTGACCCACAGGGACACAGATATAAAATGGAAACCAAAATTTAAGCAAATTACATATAAAATTACATAAAAGGGAAAATACATCTTGACCAAGTGGAACTTGTTCCGAGACTACAAGGTTAGTTCAACATTTGTAAATCAATCAATGCCATTCATTATTTTGACAAAATAAGCAAAAAAAAAAAAAAACAACCATATACTCATACCAATACATGTCACAAAAGCATGAAATTACACTTCAGCAAATTAAATATTGTGCTCTTCAAAAGATACTGCTAAGAGAGTGAAAGATAAGTCATGGACTGGGAAAGAATATTTGCAGATTTATATCTGATAAGATACTTATATGCAAAATACCTGAAGACTCACTAATAAGAACAAATAACGTAATTTACAAATGGCAAATTTGGCAAACAGTTACCGGTGAAGATATATGAACGGCAAATAAGCACCTGAAAAAATGCTTAGCATCATTAGTAATAAAGGAAATGCATATAAAAATCACCATGAAATACAACTAAACACTCACACAACAATGGCTAGAAGTAAAGACTAACCATACCAAGTATTGACAAGGCTGTGGTGTGCATGGAACTTGCAGATGTTAAAATTCCTACTTTAAACAACTAAATAAAACCAGGCCAAACATATGTTAAAATGGTTTTTAGACATGGCACCCCAGGTAGCGCACAGCATTCATGGACGGCTGGAGAAAACTTCCAAGATACAGCTCATAGAGGAGGACCCAGATGTGGCCTGACCATCAACCTGAGGGGAGCACTTCAGATTTGGGGGAGGACTTGGCAGCTAGAATTCACAAGGCAGAATACCGGAATACCACTAGAGAGCTGTAGGGAGAGAAAGCTCTGGGGTTGGGGTCTTCCTGAGAACAGTCAATGCAAACATGTGATGAAATTTCCCCAGGAACCATAAAGAATAAACAGAACAAAACCCAGAGGTTATACAGAGCCTCTTCTCAAGCCGCTACTCAGCCTTGACAGTTGAAGATCTAAAGGAAAGCTCCCCGATCAGCTAGCTAAAGATGCATTTTGATCTAACTCCTGTAACTTTCTCTCGACAGGTACTAAAATTCAGAGGGAAAGGTGGTTGTAATTTATTAAAGTCTATAAACCCCAGCAATAAGAAACTGATCTCACCTTGATAACAGCAGACTAAGATACTGGGTTTTTTAACCCAGGGCTAAGGTGAGCCCAACTTGATAGATAAACTAAGGAGCCCGTGAGTCTAATCAAAGCCTGAATTCCAACACAGGGCTACCCCACATTACAGGCTGATCTGCTCTCCTACTTCCATACCCAAAGAAAGCTGGACTAAATGGCTCAAGGCGTGGATGTCTGGTCAGGACCATGTCCCTCCAGACAGAAGTTTGCTTCAGGCAAGCCCCTGAGAACCAAGATGTAATTGCACAGACCCGCAAAACAAAGAAGAACTGTCACCTGGGGGATGTCTACCTGGCAGAAGGAGAGGTACAGCAAGCTCTTTTAGGAAAAGGAAGACTCCGAACTGCAGACAATTAAGGCCACTGGAAGGTAGCATCTTATACTTGTGATCCCAGGTACTGATCAGAGCAATCCTACATCTCGGCATTAGAAACGGGATCTAATTCCATTTTTCTGCAATCATGTATTCATTAAAGATGTAAATAAAAACCCCACAGGGAAGTTACCCAAGCAGGTAGTTAATACAGATTCAAAAGGTTCAACACTGAGTATTGAATCAGGTCAACAAAAATGATCCAGTCATGTGTTCCCTTATTTGCAGACCTCTACCAAGTTCTACTGCTAAAGAGAAAATAAATGAACCTCGGAAATCTCCAGTGAATGGTAAATATCGCAAGAAACTCTGGTCTCTTAAAACTTGGAACCAAGAATAAAACTAAGGGAATCCATGGGTGCCCTGAATGGTTTGTACTCTTGAGTGTGGGTATGTGTGTTAAAGAGATAGAGAGTCTAAAGCTTTCAGGGAACCACCAAAATGAAAGGATCATGGACTACAACTGCCATGGTTGGCAGTCAAGGCAAGTACACAATTGGACTGACGATCAAGGCGGACGCAAAGGGATGTGTATGGAAGGGTATGCAGTGAACTAAACAGAACCCGATCTAGGTGATTAAACAGTAACAGAGCGTGAAGTTCATCTCCAGATTTTCATAATTGCTCTGACTTGGTTTTCATTAAAAATGATTAATTTTGGAATTTTTCTAAAGTAAAGTTTCAGCAGTTCTGAATGAGAAACCCAGAGTTAAAGTTCCAGATCCACCCAACTCTATTATTAACCTGCTGTGCGAACATGAACAAATCTTTTTGAGTTCTCTGCTCCTCTGTGTCCTTGTATGTCAACAGAGAAGCCTTGGCAAGATTGATGAGCTTCATCTTAGCTACAAATTGTTTGGATTCAGTGACTCAAGAACATCTGACATCACTAGGCACAAGTCATGGGCAGCCAGAGATGCCTCGAGAGTGTAGGATCATCTCATTGAGAGATTCTGATCCTAGGACATGACTAAAAGACATCCTTTGAAGAAGCTTTCTTAAAGTGCCCCTCTCCTAACAGGAGTAGAAAGTAACCTATAAAACAGGATAGCAGCTCTCCTTAAATAACAGAAGCTATAAATATGGCCGAACACTTCTGTTCGGTACAACTAAAGGCACACCACAGAGCAGTACTTACCAAAATGATCACAACGATGTACGGAGCTTGCCTGAAAGGGAAAGACACCTAGCTGAGGGGGTAAAACACGCAGTTATGGCACGTGGAGGCCTGGTCTACAGAGCCTAATATGATATCCAGCAGCTAACATAAACATACACACACACAGATTTTCCCCTTCTTTCAGTATAGCTAGATTCAAACAGATTTTGTGCTAAGCGGTACTAGACAGAAGACATTGTCTCTCTGGGATAGAATTCAATGATTCCAAAAACCATACCTGGGATTAAAGATTGTTCTCCAGTAAGAAGCATAGTGACATTATGACCATGATCTTGAAGAAGGTGAGACACCTGGTCCATCAGTAGAGAATGGCTCCCCCCTAGGCAGAATACAAAATTTCAAGTTTGTAAAGATGTGAACACAGAGTCTGAAATTGATGTGGAGGGTGGGGATATGCAAGCTAAAGGGGCAGAGTGTGGATGGTGATCCAAGGAAGATAAGTTACTTCAGTCCCCCTGTCTCACTTTAGGTAAGCTCCAGGAGAGGTACCTATACCCAGTCTGCCCGAATCTTGACCTGAGGCAATCCTCCATCAAGTACTTTTGTGATTCATGGTCTCCATGTCAGTGTTATGAACTTCCCTGCTTAGGCCTTAAGGTGTTCCTGATCCTAGGTACAGACTGATTTTAGCCAGGCCTTATGGAGATACCATGCCCTAAAGAAATAACGATATGGGAAATTAGACACAGTGCTGTGTGTGGGATTGGGAAGGATTCCTAGTGGACAATCAGTCAGAGCTCCTTATAGAATCCTTCTCCCTGGAAATTTATGTTAGACTAGGAAGCAGACACATGGGAACTTGAATATCAGTCCAAGAAATAGGATTTGAAGCAGAAGGAGGTAGACCCAACACTTAGAACCAAAATCCTTGAGATTCAAATATATTTGGCAGGGTGTCTCCAGTCGGGGCCTGAAAATTGCTGAGCATCAAATTAAGGCATTCATGATAACTGTGGGCCCTTGGCTAGAACTGCAGGATCCTCACGACAGACTGGGATATCCCCCATCCTACGACTCCTGAGATTCTAACTGAAGAGAAGCTTGAACCTCTGGGAGGTACCTGTTCTATCAAGACAATGATTTTTTAAAACCATGAGTCATCAAGGGGCATTTTTTTGAGTCTAGGGGCCTCAGAAGCAGAGAAAGCCAGATCAGGACTAAGGGAATAGAATTTGTCCACATTGGGAAGTGGGGTTGTTTGCAAAATGAAGCTCTCACGATGACTGGGTCAGCAGAAAGGGACGTCAGGCTACAGTAATGGTGTGTATCTGTGGAAACTACTCTAGTTTCTTATAGCTATACTAATGTTGCCTGAGATAACATGGATCATAGAAAACAAAAACCCTTATCCCCTCAGACTGCCTGCTCTGGCTCACCTTTAAACTGTGGAAGAAACAGACACAGGGGAGACACCATCCCACAGAGGCAGCCATTCCTGAGGCTCTTGGTGACCCCAGTGCATTCTGGGCCAGAGGCGGGGCTTCCAGCGCCTCCGAACTGCACCTGCTGCCCCTCAGAGTCCAGAGGACACATACTACCAGAAAGTGAGGAAGGTCTTGTTTTCTGCTACGTCTATCATTAAAAACTAGATTTAAAATGGAAAACAGAGGTTTTTTTAATACTGGTTTTTAGGAATCCCGACTGTAAAGAGTAGAGTTTGGGGAAGAGGACAGGTTTGAGGTAAGAAACAGTGAGTAAAGTTGGGTGTGTCCATCAGGGAGGTCTAATGTGCTCTTGCAAAAGGCCCCTCACTCCCCTGACCCTCAGGTTCCCCGTCAGGAAATAAAAGAGGGGTGCCCAATTAGATGAACGCTGTGGTTTCTTCCAGCTCTAGGATCCCCAGATTCATAGGGATCTAAAAGTGATCCTGGGAGCCCCCTATCCTTTCACAATGGATCCAAAAACTTCTTGGGGAAACTCCATCCTATGATGCCTCCTTATCTTGAAAATGTTCCTGTTTACCTTCTGTTCCCTTTGGGGCAAAAGTAAGGAAATAAACCCGAGTTCACGCAGAATTAACTGTTTCACTGTCTTTCAAAATCTTCCAGCAGTAAGGGCAAAGGAGAGAGGGGTTTCCTAAGAACGTGATTGTCCTGGGGCCCCCTCCTCTGCTCTGTCAATTCTCCAGGTGTCCTATTAATGACATTCCCAGTTTGTGCTGCTGCCCACAGGAGCCCCCATCTTTGGCCTCCAAGAGCCTGAAACTGACCTCACCTTCCACTTTCTACTGGCATTTACTGCACACCCCATAACTTTCAGTGTGTGTCTCTGAAAGTCCCTACCTTCCCTGGAGTAGGTGGCTCAAGGTCTCCAGGTCAGCCCTGGACCTAAATTCTGGCCCCAGCTATGCACAATGGGAAGCACCTCCAGAGCAGATAAAAAGAGAGGAAAGGAAACTCCTTTTTTCTCCAGACCACTCCCTTCTCCCTAGCCTGGGACCCAAGTCCTGTTTGGAAAACCACATGGAATGCCCTCTGACCCAAGGCTATCTGCCTGAGCCCTTGCTGAGGTGCCTGGGATGCAGCTGTCTCTGATTCTCCGGCCAAGCACTCACCCAGTGAAGATATGGTCAGAATTTGGGCGGCCTCTGAGAGCAGAAACCCAGACAGAAGGAAAGCAGCTAGCCGAAGCGTCCTCTGCCCCACCATGCTGGCTCCTGTGTCAGTTGCAAAGCAGAGCCCTGTGCCCAGAGCCCTTCCCAGGGCTGGCAGCTAGGGAACAGGAGAGGGGTGGATCTTGCCTCCTTCTCTTCCGTTTGACACGTCTTGCCCATCTGCTCCTCCTCCCAGAGTGATTACTCCACTGGCTAATCAGTCCTCACCCTCCCTAACCTGGAGCCGTGGGAAGGAGGAGTTAGTGAGCTCTCCTTAACCCCTCTCTGTGCTGTCATCGCCACACTTTCCCCAGAGAATATACTCTGAACCAGGAATGATAGGGACCGTAGGAATTTGCTTCCAAGACAGTTCCACCGCCAGGTGACTGAGACCCACCTTAAGGACTCTCTCTCAATTTTCCCACCTCCTAACTGCTCTGTTGACTTCATACTGCCATCCCCATGCCGCATTTCCCCAGGTACCTGCTTAAAATCTCTGCTAGCGTCTGATCTCAAGATCTCAGAAGATGATTCCCAAAGGAACATTAACTACATTTATTGCTCAGAGAGTTTCTTCGGAAAGTACGTACTTGTAACAAGTGGGAGTGACCCCTAAGTGTTAAGCCCCACTGGAGGGCCAGATCTTGACCTGAAGCACTGAAGCTCTAAAGGTCAGTCTACAACCCTGAATGGGCATGACAAAATAGGACCGGCTGGTGGGCACCAAGAAGTCCTATTTTTTATAAACGTTTGAACTTATTCATTACAAAGGTTGTTAAACTCCCCCAACATCATTTCAGTTTTCCCCATGCACGTGCATTCACAATTAACATCTGTTCGGATATTCTATCTTCCCAGTGAAAAAATATATCAGCATTAGGGAGGCACCTTTTAATATCGATGTGATCATGTTACTTTGTCTACAAACCTTATTCCAATCCCTCTAATTGTCCGATTAATACCCTCTGTTGTGCTATGAACCTGATGGTGCAGAAACCAATCCAGGATCACAGTGCCTTTAATTATCACGTCTATTCATCCCCTTAGTGAGGATTGATTTTTCAGCCCTTTTTTGTCTTTCATGTCATTGATATTTTAAAGAGTACAAGCTGCTTATTTTGTATGATGGATCCCAAGTTGGGTTTGCCTGATGTTTTCCCATTAGACTTAGGTTACTAGGGAGTTTGGTGGGAATACTACAAAGGTGGTGTTGATTCCATCTCAGTGAATCACAATGGGAAGCACATGATGTCAGATGGTCCTGTCATTAGAGATGAAAACTCTATCCCTTGTTTGAGGTGGTGTTCACCAAGATTCTCCACTGTGAAGTTGCTATTATTCACCTTATAATTAGGAAGTAAGGTGTGGGGAGACACTCTGAAGCTGTGTAAATATTTTGCTCCTACCAAATTTCACTCACTCATTTTATCATCTTTCATATTGCTACCTGAAGCAATCATTATTGTCATGGTGGCAAATTAATTTTTTTTACTTCATTTTCTTTTTTATCATGTGGCATTATATTTTTACAAAAAACTTTGCCTTCTCCCTATCTATCATCTATCTATCTATCTATCTATCTATCATCCATCATCTCTATTTTCAGTATTTACACTTGAATCCATACTTATTCAATGGGCTATAATTTATTACTATCATTATTTATTGGGTTGTTCCTGTGGAACTTCAATCATTTGCAAGGTTTTTCTTTCTTTTTTACACATAATTTCCTGACTCATCGTGTACTCTCTTATCATTGTCTTTAAAAAAATCCATTTCTCAAGGAAGTCTTCCAATAGGGAGTGTTATTTAGAGATCTGGATATGTTTGCTAGAAGTGCTCATTGGCAATGAAGCACTGCTGTTTATATTCCTTTCAGTGGACATAGTTATTCAATATTAGATATAGATATGGGTATAATATTACATATCTTTCTATATAGCCATGTGTATATTTAGTTTGTAAAAAATTGTGAATTCATACTGACACCTTCCATTTCAATCCAACACTGCAGTGGTGATATTAATCTCCTCCATTTCCATATTTGTAATATCCCTTAGTAAAGTTGAGAAATCTGACTCTCATGGTTCGTCTCCCCCTCCGTTATCTCCCCCTTCATTTTTCCCTTCCTTCTCCTCATGAAGACTATGGACTCTGGGAAACAAACTGAGGGCTTCAGAGGGGAGGGAGGTGGGGGGATGGGCTAGCCTGGTGATGGGTATTAAGGAGGGCACGTATTGCATGAAGCACTGGGTGTTATATGCAAGCAATGCATCATGGAACACTACATCAAGAACTAAGGATATACTGTATGGTGACTATCATAACATAATAATAAAAAAATTTAAAAAAGATAGGACTCTCAACATCTTTGGTATATTTACTTATTTGCTCAAACATCAATTCACTGAAGTAAGGTAATCATATATTGCTTCACCAAACGGGAATAGCAAACCTATTTCATAGACTACTCAAAAAATAAATCATTCACAGTTCTTTTTTTCTTCAGATTGACAAGACAGTGTCAAAGCACTGTGTTCAAATGCAATTATGTTCATTTTTTCCACTATCAGGGTTATATCACACAATTTTGAGTTCATTTGTTTCTGTGTGTTTTAATTTTAGGTTTTCCCCTCCATTATTTTTGATTTGGATATAAATTTACCCCGTAAAATACTAACAGGCCTCCAAAAACCAAACTGTAAAAACAGAAATCCATAGGCCTGCCACCTACTTCCATGCCCTTCCACCCCATTTAACAGCAGCCGTGTAAATAATCGATCACATGATTCTCTGGTTTATTCTCCCTCTGCTTTGTTTTGCAAAGGACTGCAGATAGATTTATATTTTTATTCTCTCCTTCTCTTTTAAAAAAAATAAAAATGAGCTTACTTATATTTTTACACTTCGTTCTTTTTTACTTAACAGATACAAATTGTTTATTGTTGTCTTGCTCAGTGTAGTTTATAGCTGCTTATTATCTCAATGTGTGCATGTACCATAGCCTCATTCCTCAATTTTAATAGTGTTTTTTTAATATTTAAGTATTAGGAATAGTAGTCCTCTATATGTGATGAATGTTATAAACATTTTTCTCCCATTTTTCATTTGTATTTTGACTGCACTTACGGTGATGCAGCCATGAAAAAAATTTTAGTATTGTCCAGTTAGTTGAATTAGTTAACTTTTTTTTGTCATATCAGGATTTTTTATTCCTATTTAGAAAGTCTTTCCAGGGCACCTGGGTGGTGCAGTCGTTAAGCGTCTGCCTTCGGCTCAGGGCGTGATCCCAGCGTTTTCGGATCGAGCCCCACATCAGGATCCTCCGCTGGGAGCCTGCTTCTTCCTCTCCCAATCCCCCTGCTTGTATTCCCTCTCTCGCTGGCTGTCTCTCCCTGTCAAATAAATAAATAAAATCTTAAAAAAAAAAAAGAAGGAAAGAAAGAAAGTCTTTCCATACACACAGGTTATGGAGAAATTCACCTCTTTTTTTTTCTTTTTTAGACCCAGTGTGCTGTTGTTTGTTTTTTTTTTTTTACATTAAATCTCTGATATATTTAGTGTACTTTCTGATGTGGTGTGAGATATGGATCTAGTATTGTCTTTTTTCTAAATGACTATCCAATCTTCCCAACACTGTTTGTACGAGCCACCAGGTAGGTGCTGTACCAAGAAGATAAATAGAACCCAATCCCTGCCATTTAGGGTCTTGTGGCTTCTAAAAAGAAAGACATATAGGTTAACAAACAGTTTCAATATAGTAAGAACAATGCTTCAAAGAGGATGCAGTGAGTTCTGTTGTGGATGTGGTGGTCAGGCCCAGCCACACTAATGTGTTCATTCGTGGGTATCGAAGAACATCCAGTTTTTTGTTCTAACAGGAGCAGAAGGCGTTTCTGAGAGAGGACACAGCATGGTAAAAGACAGAGAGCTACAAAACAGCATAATGTGTTGGGATGAGTGACAAAGACTCCACTCTTTGCCAAATTTTAGTCAGGATCCTCTGAAAATTCTTCTAGACTAGGGTTCAACCATAGCTTGTCTAGCTGAGCCCTGTGCTTGTCTAGCTGAGCCCACTTCCAGCAAAGAATCCTGCTAAACGGGGTTATGGAGAATACCTCTACACTTGACAACCGACCACTTTGGTTTTCTTGTAACAGGAATCCCTTTATCCTTGATATCTAATAAGTTGCTCTAGTAACTGACCCTTGACAGAGATTTTCTCCTTGACCAAACCATAATGAGTACCCTGTGAATGTTTTCTCAGCTAGACCCTGACATTGGAACTGCATTTTCATCTCTACATGATTCAATTTAGAAAGAATCTTAAGTCAGTTTAGTCAGACTCCCATTCTCCATATCTGATCGCTCCCTCTAGCTAATCAGTTTCCTCATCCTCTACCATTCCCCAGGTGAGGTTTGATCATGCTAGCCTGCCTCTCAGCAAGAATCCTGTGAGGTAGGTTTAGCCAGAATCCCCCCTTACTGCTGACGTTTCTTCATAGTAATTTTCCATCCACTGTCCCCCAGTCAGCAACTCGACTAAAATTCCCACTTTTCATTGTTGTATTCAGAACTGAGCCCAATCTCTCTCTCTTGTTGCAGTCCTCCCTAAATCTATCATGATAGTCCTCCTTTGAGTAGTCTTGCTTATCATCTCAAAAAAGAGCTATTCAATAATTTATCTTTAACACTCCCTCATTCTGCTTATTGCCTATGAATCCCCACCTATCCTTGCCGAACGTGGAGTTGAGTTCAGTTTCTCTTCTCTGCTGCAATAGTCTTGAAAAAAGTCTTCCTTGACAAGTTTCACAAGTGTCCACATAATTTCTCTTTAACAGGTGTGCTAGACATGGGAAAAGGGCAAGGGGATGGTAGCTGATGCTGTGCCCACAGTGGTAAGCGGAGAAATCACAGAGGCCTTGTATTCCATGCAGTGTGAGCCACAAAGGATTTTAAATAGAAGTGATGACATCAGATTTGCATGTCATTCAAACCATGATGTCAAGCCTATGAAGGATGCTTGGCGGGAACAAATTAGAGGCATCATTCTCCATGGCTCACTGGCTGCTCTTGGTCCGATTTCAGGGAAAGGGGTGGGTCTGAGGAAGCACCCGCCAAAGAGATGGCCTCACAAATTACCAGATGTTAGGGGAGAACAGCATGCTGGGGATGGGGGGGATGGGAGGGAGGGAGTTACCAGCTAGGAAACCTCATCCCTCAGCCCCTGTGTTGGTCATTGGGGGAAATATGGGGGCTGTTGACCCCAAAACGACACAAGAAACTGTCACATCGTCCTTGAGAGACTATTGCCACAGATCATTTCAAGTAGTTTCAAAAGAATTACAAAAATAAAACCATATTTCACAAACACGCACAGTCACACACCCCAAGGACACACATTTCTACACGTGACATGTTCCTAACTATCTGTGACATTCTTACAATACCAGATTCACAAAGTGGGTGGATACCAGACACCCAGTCTTGCAGACTTCAAAGAAAATGCTTTGTTAGAATTGGCAAGTGAGCGGGCCTTCCCTGTATTGATACAGGAATTATTTACAGCAGCTCTTTCATTTTTAAATTTTAATTATTATAAGATCTGTCTCCCAAACCCAGAATTAAGCAATCAAAAACTATGGTCCTCCCAGGGCCACTATATATATCTAAACGTTTCCTTTTCTATATTTTTAGCCCATGAGATACCATATATTCGAAAATTTTAAGGAGGAACTTAATTCATTTAAGATTGAAAACCAATTATGAGAAAATAATCATTTGAAGATGAAATATTTTATGAAAACCATATACCAGAAAAGCAGTCTATATGATGAATTTAGGAATTTAGGAAAAGAGAACAAATTATTTTTTACATTATATGTATATTATATATATGTGTGTGCGTGTATATATATATAATATATATGTGTATATATGTGTGTGTATGTGTGTGTGTATATATATATATATATATATATATATATATATATATATACATGAAGAAAGAGAGAGAGGAGGGAGAAGAGACAGAAAAACTTTGTAGACACGACAGAACCACCAAACCAGCCCTCCATTGCCTGAACCTGGGTTTTGTCAATAAAAAGAAAAACCAACCAAACACAAACCCTGGTGGTTAAGCCACACTTCTTCTGGCTCACGTTACTAGGAATCGAATGTAATTCCTAAGGATATACCACATAGATATTCTCTGCCATATTTGGGGGGCAGATGGGTTTTCCTAAATCAACAAAGTCCTGTGAATTGCCATAGCCACAGGACCTGAGGCCCCAGAGTCTCGTGCAGAGGCCCAGGTTCTGCATTTGAGTGTCCGTGACTACATTTTAAGAGTGGGAATCCTGAGAAGGGAACAGTGAAATGTGAAAACCACAGCATCAGCTGTGGCCCAAAGGTAGGCCTGGAAGGAAGTGCTCTTCGAAGGAGGGAACTCAGCACAGAGACCACAGGTGGAGTCCTGGGAGGACCATCCCTGCCTAGCTGTAGGATGGAGGCTAGGCTTCCTGAGCTTGGGGATCAGGTGAAAAGGAGATGCAAGAGAAAGGCCCAATATGGAAGAAGTGGCCAATATCTTGTCATATCATGAAATGTGAGGTTGGAGAAAGGGCAGAGAGACTGATAAGTGTCTAGGCACCCAGGCTGAAATAAGCAGGGCTCTGTGTCTAGGGACAGGGAGTGGGGAGGAAAGCGGGGCTGTCTGCTGAAGGTTTGGGTCTAGTGAGGAGACCACTGAAGAAAGGCAAGTCAAGAAACCAAGATCAAACTCATAGACACAGAAAGTAGAACAGGAGTTGCCAGAGTGTGAGGCTGGTGGAGGGGGCAGGCATATAAGGAATTACTATTTGATCAGCATGGAGTTTGAGTTTGGGAAGATGAAAACTGTTCTGGAATGGGTGGTGGTGATGTTTCCATGATAATGTCAATGTGCTCAATGCCACTGACTGTACAATTAATGGCTAAATAGTAAGTTTTATAAAATACATATTTTACCACAATTTGAAAAAATAATCTCAAGATTACCTCATAAGAATTTCCAAACAGAGGCAGAAACAGTGAGGAGATATTTCTGCACCACCCTCAAGTGCCAATATGGGGAAGACACCAGGGGTGTCCTGTGCTGGGGAAAGCCTTCTACATCCAGTGGCTCCCCAAATACCCATCAAGACTGCACCTCCATCAGGCCTTCTTCAGCTTCCTGGCCCCACACACCCATCTGGCCACCATGCCCAGCAGCTTCCCACAGAGCCACAGGGTGCCCAGGGTGACCACCAGCAGGAACAAGACGACGTCCAGCAGGTACTGCTCATGCCACGGCTGCTGCAGGGCATGGGGCTTGAGGTGTGCCGCACCCCCTGTCTGGAGGATGTGGTCGATCCAGCCCACCAGCCGCTGGGCAGGAGTCAGGGGGTGGGAGCGCCTGATGATGCTGGCGGCCACAGCTGCTGACTTGTACCTGTTGGCAGAGGCAGAGGTGGGCGTTACTCATGTGGTCTTAGGAGTCTTAGAGACCTTGTATCACACACACGCACACATTTTCATCCATATGCACAGAAGACTCAGTTTCAAGAAAAGTGGTTAGCCTGGTCTTATCACAGTCTAGCTGGGTCCCATGGAAAAGTTCTAACTGGACCCTAATGCAAAGATCCATGCATTGTGCTAAAAGTGCTAAACTATAAAAAAGTAACGAAGCTGTAAGGACAAGTCTCTACCCCAGGACACTTATGGTACAATAAATGAAAAAGTATATAGGAATATATGTGATGCACCATACACCTGATTCAGGGTAAATGTCCTTGAGACCCTAGTAAGATTACCACATCCTTGTGCTGGATGGGAATTTACCTAAGAGAACATGGACCCTTTTATTGACTCACTTAACAGAAATTCATCCTACCTTACTTTCTGGCAACCCTGTACTAGGCCCTGGGAGCAGAGGGGAAAACAAGAGACACGCCTGGCCATCCAGAGGAGCTTACTCTCTCCTTTCTAGTGTAAGGGACACACAATAAATTTTAAAAGAAAGAAATGGGGTAGTTACTGATCCTGAGAAGTGTTAAGATGGGGAAATGAATTATGATTGAAAAGGGTGGGAGAGAGGAGCACATTTAGGACTGTCAGACAAAGACTACCTCTCTGAGGAGAGGACATTGGAGATGAGTCTGACTGTCATGAAGGAGCCAGCCTTGTGAGGAGAAGGGAAGGATGTTCTAGGGAGCAGTACTGAGAAAGGGCCTGAGGCAGGAAACAGTGTGGCATATTGGGGGACAGAAAGGCAACCTCCTGCCACAGTGTAATTGTACCAAGCACCCCAAAATATAAGACCTCTCACAGACCCTTTGTAAGTAGGTCAGAGTCTTCACAACACCAAAGGTAGAAAATTGATGTCAGCATCTACCTAAATTGCCTAGTCTTGTTCTCAGAGGAAAAGGTCAGCTGTAACCATCACACACATATGATTCCGTGTCCTGGAAGTTTCAACTTTTATTGCAAAAAAAGTGTCACACAGTGCCCTTCGTATTTGATATCTTCATTTAGCCTGAATGACCACAAGCCCCCTCCATACCTCTTGTCTTCTATGACTTGCTTCATCTTCAGAGCCAATGTCTCTGCCTTGATCTGCTTTAACTGGATGGAGACACCAAACTTTTTGGCTTCTACTCGGACCAGGTTGTCAGGCTGGTCTCCGAGGACAGGAATCCCCACCATGGGTACACCATGTTGGATGGCCTCCATTATGCTATTCATCCCACCATGGGTGACAAAGAGACGGATGCGTGGGTGAGCTGTTGCAAATCAGGAACACAGCAGAATATTTCAGGGTAAAGCTTCCAGAATGCCAAGGAAAGCATCAGAGTAGAAGAAAATACCAAGGCATTTCAAGGTATATTGGAGAAAATGTATTTATTGATTTAGTTTTGGGCACACTCAAGGGTGCATATTCTAAGATCAAAATTCTGGCTTTGTCACTGGACAGAGAGTCCTCTAAATCAATCCATCTAAGACTCAGAACCCAGAGAAAGCTGCAGGACATAGTGCTAAGCAAGGCATATTCCTCCTCCCATCCATCCTTCTCTCCATCCTTGTCTTTCCACCCTGTCTCTCTCTTTATTTCTCTTCTCTGTTCTCTCTCCATTACTCTCTCCTAGTTTCACATTCTCTGTCTCTCCTCTGATTTTCTATCTCTGTCTCTCTCTATCTCTGTCTCTGTCTCTAGCTCTCCAGGTCTCACATTCTCTCCTTCACTGCCCATTCACTTCCCTCTTATCTGAAGCCTTAACACTTTCACTGGCATCACATCTCATGTGTCATTCATCAAACTTACACTGAATGTGCTCTCTCCTCAACTTCACAAAAATAATCCTCTAAAGTAGGGCAATGATGGACCACCCAACTCAGAATTTCCAGTTCCCGTGTGTTCATCTCACTCTTATTTAGAGAAAATGAAACCAAGTGTTGATAATGAAGAGTTCATCTCAAACACTGCCTATCAACAGAGATGTGCATCAGAATCTATTCGTGTTTCTTTGAAAATCAGAATCCTTTTCCCCATACCATGCCTTGTGAATAAATGTGCAGAACCCTCCATCTTAAGTTCCCAATATTTTTGTGAGCCATAATCTGGGGATGAACCTCTGATGTAGTTAGTGGTTATGACAGTGAGGGGGCGCCAAAAAGTAGCACAGGACAAAGAAAACATATTGGGGCTTAACGAGTCCTATGTTACCAGAGAATTTGATGGACTAAATAACCACAAGAGGTTACTCAACTAGACACTCAGATATTTTGGCTCACCCTTCAAATACCATCAACATCAATTTTGTGAAAGCATGAGTACATTTTTTGCAGGGCAGGAGAATGTACTAAAATGTGTGGGAGTGTGTGTCTGTAATGGCACATGGCCTAACAGATACTCAATAATGGCAACAGGACCCCGGGTATGTGTTCTCAGAGTCTACAAACTTCTTCTATTGTGTCTGGGCAACCATGGTCTGTGCCAAATATGGTAAAGTCAAAACAAGCTGACAACAATATCATTTCTGGTTGCAGGTATCAGGACTGCAATAGAAAGAAAGAAGAAAACATGGCAGTTTTAGCCTTTTGGGAAGCATAGCTTGATTTCCCAAGAACTCCAGCTGGCTGCTCCATTCCTGTCCTCTAAAGATTATCTTTAGCTACCAGCTGCCCTTTCTCATGCTAGTGGCATTGCCCAGTGGAAACCTAAAGATACATAAATGGAAAGAGAGAAATAGATCTCTACAGTCCTTACCCAAGAGGTCATTCTGAGGAAGCCAGTCCACAATTTTCACATTTGCTGCCAGTTTGACGTCTTTGGGCCAATGAGAAGGATTGCACTTCCATATCACCCCTTGAGACAGATGAGCAAAGGCACTGTTCATCTCCCTGAGAACTTCCTGGGACTGATAGATGCTCACCATGGAGCCCAGGGCCACAAGGACAAAACCAGAGTCTCCAAACTTGGCAATGAAATTCTCAAATTCCTAGAGAGAGGTAAGAAAGGAAAGGAAGTGAACACAGTGGTTCATCAAAGCCTAGACAGCCCTGAAATGAAAGTCAGCTTTTTACTGACTACACCCTCCTGTCAGTGCCTAGAGCTCACTGTCTTGAAAAGTTTCTCATAGCCCCTGGACAGCTCAGTGCCCTCTGCTCCTATCTATCATGTCTGCTGGCCTTGAAGTCATTTTTCTGATATCTCACGACACATTCTACCAAATAAGCATTTTCAATAATCACAAAAGAATGTGAAGACAGCTGTAGGGTTCAACCACTACCACAATAGTCCAAGTTGCCCTTGAGGCACTTAAAACATACTGTAGCAGCAAACTCTAGATCCAGGACTTGCATGCATAACAATGTTTTATAGAAGAGCAAAGTTGAGGTGGTGGGAATCTCTTTCTTCATTGAAAATATGGTCCCAGCACCAGGGTCATCCTCATGCCTCATTCTAGGTGTGGGGACATATGGTCATTTAGGAGTGTTCCAATGCCAGACCAAAAGTGCTAGTGCCTGGGAGAGTTCCAGTTGCGGTCCTGGTCCAGTAGGGGGCAGCATGCCTTCTGGAGGCTGAGGTAGATGCTGGGGAAATGTCTCTATGGTGTGTCTCCTCCATATACTTATTAGCCATCTGTCTTCTTTGTCCAGGGGTGTGGTAAGCTTTGGGGCCCATTTGAAAATTTTTAACTGGGTTTTTTTATTATTATTATTGAGATTTAAGAGTTCTTTGTCTATTTTGTATGTATGGTTTTGTACTTGTGTGCATAAGTGTATATTTTGAATAATAGTTGTTATCAGATATGTCTATGCAAATATTTACTCTTGGTCTGGGGCTCCTCCTTTTATTCCCTTGACTGTTCTGGCCCAGAACAGAAATTTTTAAGTTCAATTTAGCCTACTTTTCAACTCTATCATAGAACATGCCCTAGGTTCTACCTCTAAAAAGTATTCACTAAACACAAGTTCATCTATTTTTTCCTATGTCCCCTCATTCAGTTTCATACTTTTGCATTTTACATTTGGTTCTGTGATCCACTTTGAGTTAATTTTTTGTGAACAGGTAAGGTCTATGTCCATTTGTTGGAAAGGCTATCTTCTTTTCATGGTATTTCTTAATGCTTTGTCGAAGATCATTTGACTAAATTTATGTGGGTCCAGGTGTACTCTCTATTCTATTACACTGGTCTATTTGTCTATTCTTTTGCTTATATCACACTGTCTTGATTGTTTTAGCCATAGAGTATGTCATGTTGTTGACTAACGTAAGATCTCCAACTTAATTCTTCATCTTCAATATTGTGTTGGCTCTTCAGGGTTTTTGCCTCTCTGTGCAAATTTGAGCATCAGTTTATGAATATCCACAAAATAACTTGCTGCGATTTTCAGTGGGATTGCATTGAAGCTATAGATTGAATTGGAGATAACAAACATCTAGCAATATTGAGTCTTCCTATCCATGAACATGGACTTTCTCTCCACTCTTCAGTTCTTTGATTTCTTTCATCAGTGTTTTGTAGTTTTCCTCTTATAAATCTGATACATATTTTGTTAGATTTATTCCCAAGATTTCATATTTGGTGGTGCTAATGTAAATGGTATAGTGTTTTAAATTTCACATTCCTCCTGTTCACTGCTGATATATAAGAAAGAGGATGGATTTTTTTTATATTGAACTTGTATCCTTTTGATATTGCTATAATTGACTATTAGTTCCAGGAATCTGTTTCTTGACTTTTTCAGAGTTTTGAAATGGACCATCATGTCAGCCATGAACAAAAACAGTTCTTTCTCTTTCCTCCTAATCTACATTCCTTTTATGCCTTGTGTTGTCTTACTAAATTACTAGGACCTCCAATATGAGGCTGAAAAGCAGAGGGAAGGGACATATTTACCTTGTACCTGATAAATTGTTCTTTCATTTTCTATTTACGTGTTCTTCGTTATAGAGAAGTTTTCAATCTTGATGAAGTCCTATTTATCTGTGTTTTTCCTTTATTACTCATGCTTTTGGTGTCACGTCTACAAATTCATTGCCAAATTCAAGTCCATGAAATTTACCCCTTTCTTTTCTTCCAAGAATTTTTTGGCTTTTAGCTCTTTATTTAAGCCATTGATCCATTTTGAGTTAATTTTAGTATGTAGTGTGAGGAAGGTTCAAACTGCATTCTCTTTCATGTGAATGAATGCCCAGTGGCCCCAGTACCATTTCCTGAAAAGATTATTCTCTCCATTGATTGCTCTTGGCACCCTCATCAAAAATGAATTGGTCACAGTTGTATGAGTCACCCAACTCTGTTCTTTTTCATAACGTTTTTGTTATTCAGGGTCTCTTACATTTCCATGTGAATTTGAAGATTGGCTTCTCCATTTCTGCAAATAATAATAATAAGACCGTTCAAATGTTGATAAGGATCAGATAAAATCTGTAGATCACGTTGAGTAGTATTGCTCTCCTAACAATATTAAGTCTCACAATCCATGGTCTGGAGATGTCTTTCTATTTATTTAGGTCTTTCTGAATTTCTTTCAGCAAATTTGTGGTGCCCATGTCTTTCACCTCCTCAGTTTAATTGGATGCTGTTGTAAATAGAATAATTTACTTAATTTCATTTTCAAAATATTTATAGGCAGTGTATGGAAATACAACTCATATTTGCATATTGATATTTTTCCCTGCAACTTTGCTGGATTCATTCATTAGATCTAGCGGGAGGTGTGTGAATTCTTTGGGATTTTCTATATATAGGATTATGTCTACAAAAATCAAAATATTTCCACATTGACCACTCCAATTTGGATGCCTTCTATTTCTTTTTCTTGTGTACTTGCTCTGTCTAGGGCATATTTGAACAGCAGTGATGTAAGTGGGCATCTTAGACTCCTGATCTTAGGCAGCACGATTTCAGTCTATCATAAAGAGTATGATGTTAGCTGTGTTCCATAAATACTCTTTATCATGTTCGAAAAGTAGCTTTCTACTCCTGGTTTTGTGAGTGTTTTTATCATGAAAGAGTNNNNGTTAGTTTTGTCAAATGTCTTTTCTGCATCCCTTGGTATGATGTGCTTTTTTATCCCCTTGATTCTATTAATGTGTTGTATTATGCTGATTGATTTTGTATCCTTTGTATACTGTAAGAGTTTTGACATCAGTCTATTTTGTCTGATATTAGTTAGTATGTAGCCACCCCCAGATGATTCTTAAAGAAGTTCATGATCTAATACCCTAAAAATTAGTTTAATATGTTTATGTCAATTCTGCAAAACATTTGTTTCTTCCTTTCTCTGCATTTGCTGGCTATCCCCAGCTGCCAGCCCCTTACCACCCTGTGCCATTCTGTCCCTACTTATCTCCATCCAGCATTACACTAAGAATTACCATCCCAAAGGACCACTAGAATCAGCTTTCTTATCATTTGACATTTATAAGATCAGTGTAAATCTATAATTTAAAATTGGCAAGGGCAGAACATGATGTCATAAGAAGCTACATACTCCCAGTCCCTCACAGAAAAAATAAAAGGACCAAAAAATCTAAAGACTAACTCCAATAATTTTAAAGGACTTGGGAAAATGGTCACTGATATACAGAAACCAAACATATGCCATTCAAGAAAACAAACAAATGGGGCGCCTGGGTAGCGCAGTCGTTAAGCGTCTGCCTTCGGCTCAGGGCGTGATCCCGGCGTTCCGGGATCAAGTCCCACATCGGGCTCCTCCGCTGGGAGCCTGCTTCTTCCTCTCCCACTCCCCCTGCTGTGCTCCCTCTCTCGCTGGCTGTCTCTGTCAAATAAATAAATAAAATCTTAAAAAAAAAGAAAAGAAAAGAAAACAAACAAACAGACACACTCAGAATGGTGAGAATTTCCATGGCATTTTTACTCCTTCTTGCCCCACAGTCTTCCTGGAGTGGCATGCCAGGAGCCAGAGGCAGCAGTGCTGGCCCTGACTTCAGCAGCAGGAGTAGAACTGAAACAATTTGCAACATTGTAACTGCTCTGTAGCTTCCCAAGTAACAAGTTTAGGTCTCACCAGACTCGGAGCTCTGGCTGAAATGGCAGTATAGTTCAGGTATCAGGCTGGTGGGAGTCTTGAAAGACAGTAGAGGGCACCATGCCATGTAAAACCTTCAGGGAGACTACAGAACTTTGAATCTTGGGAGCAAGAAATTATGGGAATAAAATACAATGGAACATCTAGGGCTTGGAGCAGAACCTGGGACTCTGGGAATTTAAGACATTAAAATTAGCCAAGCGTACAGAAAGAATCAGGTGACTAAAAGCTTACAAAAGGTCTAGACAAGAAAAATGCTTAGAAAATATGTAAGACTAAGTTGTCTTCTCTGGCTGATCCAAAGTATTAAAACATTCCCCACTAATTAGTGAAGGTGTTCTACGGCAGCCTGCAAATACAAGTAGAGGTGACTGATTCTTACAAATGCCCAAAACTTTCCAGAAAAGATCACAGGCATACCAAAAAAAAAAAAAAAAAAGAATTAAAAAAAGAATAAAAAGCCAAAATGTGTCATATAAAGGGACAAAATCAATCTCCAGAAACTCTCTTTGAAGAAACAGACATTGGATTTACTAAACAAAGTCTTTAAAATTGACTAAATATGAGCAAAGAGCTAAAGAAAAATATGGGAAAAGAACTAAAGGAAATCTGGAAGACAAAATATGAACAAACTGACAGAAATTACTTTTCAAAATGAACAACCAAAATCAAAACAAAAAATTACAATAACTGAATTGAAAAATTCACTAAATCAATGCAGACCCAAACAGACAGGAGAAAGGCTTCGTACACTTGAAGACAGGTCATCTAAAATATCAGGTCTAAGGAACAAAAAGGAGAAAGGACCAAAAAAGTGAATAGAGTGTAAGGGACTTGTAGGACCCCATCATGTGGATTATTATATGCATTATGGAGGTCACAGGAGAGGAGAAAGGGGAAATAGCAGAAAGATTGCTTCAAGAACTTATGGCACATGACAAGATATTATATGTAGACAGCTCTAAGATTCCTCATACACCAATAAACCTGTCAGAACTAATAAACAAATTTAGAAAAGAAGCAAGAAACAAAATCAGCTCAAAATATTAATTGCATTACTATACATTAATAATAAACATTTCAAGAAGGAGATCAGAAAACAATTCCATTTACAATAAATCAAAAAAATAAAAATACACTTAGGAATACACGTAACTAAGGAGGGGAAAGATTTTACATTGAAAACTATAAGACATTGCTGAAGGAAATTAAGAAAGGCAAAAAGAAATGGAAAAAGAAATCCAGGCTTCATGGATTAGAAGACTTAATACTTTAGGGGCGCCTGGGTGGCACAGCAGTTAAGCATCTGCCTTCAGCTCAGGGTGTGATCCCAGCGTTATGGGATCGAGCCCCACATCAGGCTCCTCCGCTATGAGCCTGCTTCTTCCTCTCCCACTCCCCCTGCTTGTGTTCCCTCTCTCAATGGCTGTCTCTATCTCTGTCAAATAAATAAATAAAATCTTTAAAAAAAAAAAAAAAAGAAGACTTATTACTTTAAAGAAGTCAGTACTTCCCAAGGTGATCCATAGATACCATGTGATCTCTATCAATAGTGAACAACATTTTCTTTTGGCAGAAATAAAAAGCTATCCTAAACTTGATATGGAATTTCAAAAACTTGAGTACCCGAAACAGTGTGGAAAAAAAGAACAGGGTTGGAGGTCTCACATTTTCTGATGTCAAAAATTACTACAAAGCTATAATAATCAAAATAGTGTGCTATGGCAAAAGACAGATGTATAGATCAACGAAATAAAAGAGAAAGTCCAGAAATATTCCCACGTACATTTGGTCAAATAACTTTTGACAAAGGTGTCAGGCCACTCATTAGGTAAAAAGCAGTCTTTTCAGCAAATGGCATTGGAAAACTGGATATCCACATGCAAAAGACTGAAGTTGAATGATTACATTATACCATATACTAAACCAACTTAAAATAGACTGAATATCTAAAGATATGAGCTAATAGTATAAAACTCTTGGAAGAAAAGAGAAGGAGAAATCTTCTTGTCATTATATTTGGCAGTGATTTCTCGGTATAAGACACCAACACCATAGGCAACAAAATAAAAAATAGTTAAACTGGATTTCACCAAAAAGAAAAACTGTGAATCAGAAGACACTATCAACATAGTGAAAAGGGCAACCCAGGGAATGGGAGAAATATTTGCAAGTCATATACCTGGTAAGGAATTGATAGCCAGATTGTATAAAGAACTGCTCTACCCAAAAAACCAACATGATTCAAAAATGGGCAAAGATTTAAACAGATATTTCTCCAAAGAAGATATATAAATGTCCAATAAGCTTATGAAATGGTAAACATCACTAATCAGGGAAATCCTGATCTAGCCATAATGAGACACCACTTCCCACCCATTAGGAGGGCTAAGAACAAAATTAAAATACACACATGCAAACAGAAAATGACCAGTGTTTATGAAGATACAGAAAAGTTGGAACTCTTATGCATTGTTGGTAGAAATGTAAACTGGGACAGCCACTCTAAAGGACTGTATGGCAGTTCCTCAAAAAATTAAATATACAACTATATGACCCAGAAATTCCATTTCTCAGTATATTCCCAAAAGAATTAAAAGCAGGGACTCAGACAAATATTTATACACTACTATTCATGAACATAGCAGCATGATTCACAAGAGCCAAAATGAGAAGTAGCCCAAGTATCCATGAACAGATGAATAGCTAAATAAATGTGGTATATACATACAATGAAATACTACTCAACCTAAAAAGGAAACAAATTCAGACACATGATAAAACATGGTTGAATCTTGAAGACATTATGCAAAGTGAACTAAGCCCTCACAGAAGAATAAATATTGTATGATTCCACCTATAAAAAGGTAGCTTGTGTAGTCAAATTCATACAGACAAAAGGAGAATAGTGGTTGCCAGGGTCTGGAGGCAGAGAGGAAACGAGGAGTCACTGTTGAATGGGTATGAAGTTTCAGTTTGGGAAGAGGAAAATGTTCTGGAGATGGATGCAGTAATGGTTGCACAGTAGTGTGGAAGTTCTTAATGCCCCTGAACTGTATCCTTCACTATGGTTAAAGTGGTAAATTTTATACTATGTATATTTGGTCACAATAAAAAAAAATTGGGAAATGAGAGAAGAAAAATTGTATGAGCATCTGTTATCTGACAAATTACACACCTTAACTTCCATTATTCTCCTCCTTAATAACTCCGTCTCGGTTCCAAGACCTGACCCACCATCATGTCAGGTGAGACCTGTGTTTTGGCCTAGTCTTATTTGTGCAATTGAAGCTTCCACTATTCTAGTCTCTCTAGTGTCACCAAGGGAACCCAGCCTCATAGCCATCTCACTGATACCTCCACCCATTGGACCTCCTGTTCTCTCAACCTGTGTCTTCCTCCCCAGTTCCATTTCTTTAAAAATGCCACCATGAACCAAAGTCCATTTTGCCCATGAATCATTCCCCAGCTTTTTCTGTTTACTCAATGCAAGGTCAGTAGTGAAAGGGTAGAGGCTTTGGTGCCTAGAAAGCCCAGTCCAGACCTAGGCTTTTGCTGCTCTGAGTTGAATGGTACTGGGAATAGTATGTACATCACCTGAACGTCTGCCGTCTCATTTATAAAATTGGAGACCATCACCATTCCCTCACGGTGGCATGATATGCAATATATGAGATGACTTCCATACAATAACATCCCAGTACCTTCAGGCAACAGGCAGCCACTAATCTCAGCTCTACCTCATTTTGATAACTTCTAGAGCAGTGGTTCTGAATTCAGGCTCTGCATTCAGACCACCCGAGTAGCATTTAAAACTTACAATACCTACACCCAATCCCAGGCAATCAAATCAGAAAATCTAGGCTGAGTCAGGAATGGCGGCTGTACAGGAAGGAACCATTGGAGATGATGCCTGCAGGTCTTGCTGTCAGGGGCACCCAGTGCCTCATTATACTATGTCTCTTTTTTTTATATGTTTCATCACAGATAACCAATCTCCTTAAATATTCTTTCATGTGGTAGCCTCTCACTTCATAATTATTGTACATGTGATCATAAAAAATGAAAATTAAAATATCAACATACTGAAGCATTTTTACCTACACGTCTAGGACTAGAGTAAGGTATAGGAAGAGCTTAGGGTTGTTCTTCAAGGAGATTATCAGTAACAGGGTCATGTAGGACCTAACAGTACTTCCACGACCCTTACAGGAAGGGCTTCCTTAAAAGTGGGCCCTGGGGTCAGCAAGACGGCAGAGCAGGAAGCTCTGGACACTCCTTCCCCCCAAAACATGCCAATTCGGCAACATTTCGTGGTCCAATTCCCCTTGTAAGAAATCCAGAAACTAAATGAAAGGGTACTTCACCCCAGCAAAATGTGTTATCAGTCTCACCAAAGCCAGAGGATAGTTATGAAAACACCCTCTCACCGGAATCCCGACCCCCAGCATGTGGATATCCACATGAACAAGAATAAAACTGGATCCTCACCTTACACCATACAAAAAAAAAATGGATTAAAGATTTAAATATTAGACCTGAAAATGAGAAGCTCATAGAAGAAAACAGGGCAAAAACTTCCTGATATTGATCTTGGCAATGATTTCACTGATAAAACACCCAATGCACAGGCAACAGAAACAAAATAAATTCAAAAAACAAACAAACACAAGTTTCTGCACAGCATAAGAAACAATTAACAGAGTAAAGAGACAATTTACAAAAGGAAAATATAGGCAAATCATATTCCGGATAAGAGATTAATCTCATTAATCTCCAAAATGTATTGAAAAAGCCTACAACTCAAGAGCAAAAAAAAAAAAAAATCTTATAACCCCATTAAAAAATAGGCTAAGGACTTGAATAGACATTTAGCCAAAGACAACATACAAATGGCAAACAATATGAAAAAATGCTCAGCAACACTAGTCATCAGGAAAATGCAAATCAAAACCACAATGAGGTATCACTTCACACCTGTCAGTATGGTTATTATTAAAAAATAGAAGACAAATGTTGAGGATGTGGAGCAATTGCAATCCTTACATACTGTTGTTAGGAATGCAAAACGCTGCAGCCACTATGGAAAACAATACAGAGATTCCCCCCCACCCCTCCCTGGCCAAAAACATAGAACCAGCATATGACCCAGCAATTCCATTTCTGTGTATATACACATGAGAATGAAAATCAAAGGCTCAGAAAGATATATGTATTCCCATGTTCACTGAAGCACTATTCAAAATAGCCACGATGTTGAAAAAGCAAAATGTCCATCAAAAGATGAAAGGTTAAAGAAAATACAGTGTATACATATATAACACACACACACAACACACCATATACAATATATATATACTCACCATATACAAAATATATATACACACCATATATATATATATATATATATATACATACACCATATATATAATGTCCTCAGGGTTCATTCATGTTTTCATATATTTCCTTCTTTTTAAAGGCTAGATAGTAATGCATTGGGTGTGTGTGTGTGTGTGTGTATAGTATTGTATATATTGTACATATATTGTATTTGTTGTATATATTGTATTGTATATATATTTTTATTGTGTATATATATGGTGTATATATATATTGTATATATTGTGTATATATATTGTATTATGTATATACTATACATACATATGTGTATAAATACTATATATACTATATATATATGGTGTGTGTATATATAGTGCATATATATACTATATATACAATGTGTGTGTGTATATATATATATATATATATATGTTGTGTGTGTGTATATACACAATGCAATACTATTTAGATTTTAAAAAGAAGGAAATTTTGCAATATGTGAAAACAAGAATGAACCCCGAGGACATTATGCTAAGTGACATAAGCCAGTCACAGAAAAGCAAATGTTGCAGGATTTCACTTATATGAAGCATCTAAAATAATCAAGGTCATAGAATCAGAAGTGGGAGTTGGTTTCCAGCAGTTGGGGGAAGGGGATAACAAGTAGTTACTATTCCATGGAGAGAAAGAGTTGTAAAGTTAAGTGAGATGAGTAAGATATAGAGATCTGAGGCACAACATGGTACCTACAGTCAATAATTCATATTGTACTTTCAAAAACTTAAGAGGGTAGATCTCATATTAAGTGTTTTCACGAAAACAAAATAAAATTTTAAATAGAATAGAATAAAATAGAATAGTAAATTTAAAATAAAATAAAAATGTATATTCCAGGTGTTTTGTTTGTCTCACCCCTACTTCAATCCCAGTTCCCACTAGCCGGGGAGCCCCCAATTCTGCACTGAAGAGCTCTGCATGAAGTCCATATTGACACTTAAGGTTTTACTTACTTGTGGTATTGGTTTAACAGGTCTGGCCAGTAAGCCTCCAACATACACAGTGTTGGGAAGCAGGGGCCGAGCAAACTCAAGGGCAAAGTCAGAGTTAACAAACCACAGCTCTGCTTTCTTTAGAAGATGAGACAAAACCGGCCTAGAATCTTCTGGGAAATGTTCCTTGATGGTGTTGTCAAATGTAGACTGGATTCGCCATTGCTTCATGGAGAAATCAAAGAACATCAGAAAATTCTTCACTCTGCCCCAGAAGTCCATGTGGTCAGTTAGCAAAGAATGGAATACTGGAACATAAGACACAGGGTTTGGTAACCCAAGGTCCACACTGCCAAAGGGAGTGGGAAGAATTGACACAAACTGCTTCCTAAGCTTCTCAGCAACCAGGAAAGAACAGAAGTCAAATGCTTCAACAAATACCAAGTCAAATTTCTCATTTTTTAAAGAATCCATGATATCACTTCTCCTCAGCAAATCACTGCACTGAATCCCCAATTGTTCCATTAACTTTACAAAGTTGTCAAATGCTTCTCTGGAAAAAAAAAAAAAAAGTAAGGGCAAACAATCATTGGAGGTGTTAATTTCACAGTACATAATGGAGTCTTGGGCTACAAAGAAAATACCCCAGGTAAGTAAAACCATATCTGGCAGCAGCCCACCTATACCAGCGTCCAACGAATAACTCCCCTCTGGGCACTCTGCTCTGGGTGTTTCTGCTTCCTAAAATGTTCTCACCTCCTCCCCTCCCCTTTGTGCACCTAATCATATCCACCCACCATCCATGCCAATTCAAGAGCCCTCCACTTTGCAAGCCATCTCTGACTGTAGCAGACCTCATAGGCCCTTGTCTACTTGACACATTCTATGATGCTCTCTTTAACTTTTTTCTGTATACTGACTTTTAATGAGTGACTGTCTTCTTTCCCAGCCTACCTGTGGAAGTAACTTGGTAGCAGAGTCCACCAATATTGATAATATAGCCCTGTTTTTTTCTTTAAATTTTGTATAGTCTACATTTGACAGATTGCTTCATACAAGGAACTTTCTGATGGTAAAAATTAGAAGCCAAATTCTAAGCTGAATATGAGATTTACATTTTTCTAGCCTATGAGGGTTGTTAAAACAAACAAAAATAAAAGTCTGTTTAAAGCTTCTTATTAACCTTTCCATTTCATGCTTCCTAGAGTATTCAAAGAACTAACACTAGCATTTTACTGATACCTATTTAAGACGCTGTCTATGGCACTATTCTCCTTCAATATTTTCCCACTAGTGCCTGCAAGGAAAATGACCCTTTTCACACAACATATGGGCAATAGATGAGAACGCTCCTGACCAGAGGTTACAGGTGCTTTGGTGACCCATGGGCCTCCTACTTGAATGAAGGACTGAGAGAATCAATGGTCCAGCAAACCTCTAACCTATACAACACTGCACCATGTCAGCCCACCTAAAAAAGGCCCACAGGTGAGAACTTGCTAGCAATATGCAGATGCCCACGTGCACTTTAGAATGGACTTGAAGTGACAACAGATGATTAGCTGAAATGATCCTCCATTATATTTTTAAATGATTTTACATAATGAATGACTGTTACATATTGTGGATAAATTCAAGATATGAAGTACAAATTCCTCAAAAGTAGAGCATTAATAATATTGGAAATTAAGTTAATAAATGGAACAAAATACAGGAAGGTACTGTTCTCACCATATTGCACCATATTTAACATGTGTGTACAACCAGACTTCAAAGAAATAAAGTGGGGGAGAAGAGTCAAGACATACACTTAAAAAAATTATGAATAACAACACAAGATTATATAGACAAAGTTTAAAATGAGCATTTTAAATAAGATATCATAGACAAGAGAATTTGGTCTTCTAGTTTAGGTAAGGAGAAAAGCTTTATGGAAAAAGCCAGATTTTAAGACCACCTTGATGACTGAATAAAATTTTTAAGGAAAAAAAGGAGGTGGAGTTAGGCCACTATAATTAACCAAGCAAGGCACGAATATGTGTCTTTTCCTTCTTATGCCAAAGATGAAGATCGTTCAGTACATCCCAGGTAACAACAAAAACTTTCAGGCTAATCTCACACTGTATCATCAAGGCATTTGGGTTTTTAAATGAGTTAAAAAGACAGTGGCTCAAGATATGAAAAATCAATGTTCATAAACATTTTTCCATTCCTTTTTTTTTTTTAGATTGTATTTATTTATTTGAAAGAGAGAGACAGAGATAGCGAGAGAGAGCACAAGCAGGGAGGAGAGGGAGAAGCAGGCTCCCCGCTGAGCAGGGAGCCCAATGCAGGACTGGATCCCAGGACCGTGGGATCATGACCGAAGCCAAAGGCAGACACTTAACCAACTGAGCCACCCATGTGCCCCTATATTTTTCCATTCTTGAATTTATGTGATGAGAAGAGAGGAAAAGTAAGTATAAAGTGGGGGCTCTGGTATGCTTACCAACAATGAGAAATTATGTTGCTTATCCTGCCCTCTGCGTTGCAGAGAGTATATATGCAAGCACTGTGGGTGAAGCGTTGCCACGAAGATCCAGAAGAGACAATCCCCCCGTGCTATACAGAAATACTTTCAGGCTTTTACCGGAAGAGCCAAAGTAGACAGACTGAAAGACTGGGAGTACAAAACTGATCTACTCCGTCCTACCACTGCCCCCCATCACTGGTCTCCCCATCCATGCCCTCATCCAACCACCCATCTACTTTTCTTAAACTCACTCCAGGTATCCATGCATCCAACCATTTATTTGTCACTAAAATCGTCTTTCATTCAGAAAATAAAAGAAATTACCTGCCATGCAAAACTTCTGTCATATAGAAGTCAAAATATTTCTTTAATTCTTTTTCATGTTCCTCAGGTAGAAGCCAACTGATAACTTGGTATGAATTTTCCTTCTTTTCTAAATAAAACAAATTTAAAACACCAATAAAAAAATATGTAATTATGTCATAAAACCCAGATTAATATTAGCATGAAGACAATAGCTTTTATTCTAAAAATTTTATATATATTTGAATGTTTGCTTTTAGAGGGTTTTTTTTTTTGCTCGCTTTTTCATTTCTTCAATCATAAGATCTGATAATATTTACTGAGAACCTTATAATAACTAAATTACTTCTTTCAATTTAAAGCCTTCAGGTAAAGGCATAGATATTTTTCATTTTACAAGTGAGAAAACAAAGATAAATGGAGTGTCAGATAATTTGTCAGGTTTGCACATATAGTAAGCAGTACACTTCATATTTAAATACAGTTCTTATTTTATCCCAGTTCCCCAGTCCTTTGTCTCTTAGAAAAAAAAAAATCATTTTTATTACTTAAAAGAGATACATGCGAAGGTTTTCATTCTGCCAAAAATATGCCAAAGGCTAAGTTAAAAATAGTAGTCCTCTGCAGCCCTACTTCACATCCTGGCATTTCCCCCATAACCCATGTGTTAAAAGAGTCTGACACCATTTTTGAAGTTGGACTGATGACAACTTTCAAGCTCCATCTCCCCCTTAACATTCTGTGACATATCTTGGCAAACAGAAGAAAGCTTCAACATGCCCTCTCTTCTGTGAGCAAGAGTTTCAAGCCAAGCAAGCCAGGGACCCAAGTAAGAGAATCCTCACCTCCACCCTACTTAGAAGCTTCCATAATTAGCATTTAGAGACAAAAGTATGGGTTTAGGTTTTCAGTGGCCCTGGGCCATGTGTCTCACGCAAACCTGTTTTCTGTGTCAGCTTGGATTGTGCTTCTGAATCCCAGCATGTGCCCTGATTGATACAAGGCTAGGGAGAACCCTGTGACCAATAATTGTGTATCTCAAGGACTGCCCCCATTATAAACAGTGCTCTGGGTAAGACTGATTCCAGTTTACAAGAATGGTTGAAGAAGGGTAGTCACTATGTCATATGATGAGATTCACACCCACAAAAGTAGAAGGTGCACTAGAAACCCAGAAAATTCCTTTGCTACTGCTGCTGATTATATCTCTGTAGCTAAAAGAAAACCTTGATTAACACAGTAATGGGAAAAAACACTGATGATACCCCCATGGATTTAATGCAAAGAGGTCATTCAAACTCAATCTCAGGTCTCTCAAAATCACCACTAGGGAGGCCCCTAGCCTTGATGGGACATTCTGAGGAAGAAACATGTAAATACAAGCATGTTAGAAGGAACACCCTCCCCAGAGTATATGTAATAACAACAAAGGAATGGTAAAAAATGGGAAATTGCAGGGTGGGAGAGTCAGGAAAGAAATTAAAACAGAGTTCTTAGTTTTGACATATGTGGAATCTAACATTACTTAAAAAAAATTATTACAGAGAAATGACACAGATTGTGACTTTACATCAGAGGTTCCAAATTACTTTAAACATTGGATAAGATGACCAAAGACAAACCTTAATCGTCTTGGTTAATATTGGGGGGAAATAACAGATATATCATAAGAGCTCACCAAATTTATCAAAGTATATCTGTACTCTTAGGAGTTACAAAACATTAGATAGAGGACAATTGTTCAGGCCCTGTCTTAACTACCGGTATTAAATAACTCATAGTCGTAAGACCCATTGGTTAAGTTATTTCATAGCGGCTATGGTTGCTTTTATGTAACAAGTCATAAAATAAAATTAAGGTCTTAGCACTAACAGCATGACAAAAAGGGACTCATTGGATCTGCCAAATATATTAAAACTGTTAATACAATCAAATATGACTTAATAGAGTGCCTTCAAGGATTAAATCCCATTAAAAAGCATCTATTAACAAAGGAGTGATTATCCTCACTGGTTCTCCATTTAATAGCCTAATTTAGACTATTCTTAAACCTGAATGAATGGTGCCTCTCAGTGGACTACTGTAACTTCACTGCCAATGTCTACATATTAGGGCTGCCATTTCTAATATTACTGAAATTACTGATTGTATCTAACTACTAATAGACACTTTGCAAGCATAGATTAGGTAATATATGCTGTTCAATTCCTTTTTTTTAATTTTTTTATTTTTAATAATATTTATTTTGTTATATTAGTCACCATACAGTACATCCCCAGTTCTTGATGCAATGTTCCATGATTCATTACTTGCATATAACACCCAGTGCACCATGCAATATGTAACTCTTGAACAAATGTATGAGTGAGTGACCACAGGAGGGGGATGAATTTAGCTTTGAATGATTTGACTGGAGTATCCTACAAAATAAAAATTTTTATGGTCAATTCACTACTAAAGTCGTGATGCAGATGATAGCTCGAACAACTAATGTGAAGAAATTGTTTAGAGAATGTGAAAATTGAGAGGAAAATGTAAAAACAGATTCTATGGGATGGCAATTTTCAAGACTTGGAGAGAGATAGCAGTGCCTGAAAACAGAAGGGGCAGAAAGGATTAGAGAAACTGAAAATAGTGTGATTAGAGCTGAAGGAACCAAGAAAAGGATTGCAAAAGAGTCAATATTATTAAATGCCCAAGAGACCAAGTTAGATAAGAACTTGGATTGACAAAAAGGGGTTTCCTAAGGAGATAATTAAGGCAGATTTAGAGAAATTATTGGGATGAAGTCAAGTTACAACACATGGAGAATTCAATGGGAAGAAAGGAAGTGGAAATCGTGAGCACAGTTATATTGTAGGCTTGTTATTCTTGGCTGTTAGAAGTGCAGAGAGGTGGCTGGATGCGGAGCACAGAGTATGGGATTACTGTTTTCTCTACTAATGTGAAAGGAAAAATCTATATATGCCAAGGGAAAAAGTCAATAATAAGGGAAAATTTGAATTCATAAGGGGATACTTTATGGGATGAAGTCCTAGAGGAGAGAGGTGTCTACCGTTCGAGTAGGACAGATAGAAACAAAAATATTTATTTTATTGAAATTGACAAAATGCTCTCTTACCATGGAATTATGGAATAACTATATCCCATATATGAAATATATAAATATTCCATAAAATAATTATGGAATTATTGGTCCTATTATTAAAGAACCTCCTCTAAATGAAAGGTTTAAATAAAGTGATGTGAAGAAAATGTATAAACAATATTATCTAGGATTTTGATGGATTCCTGTCTCACATCGAGGTCTTTCAACCATTTGGAGTTTATCTTTGTGTATGGTGTGAGAGAATGGTCAAGTTTCATTCTTTTGCATATAGCTGTCCAATTTTCCCAGCACTATTTATTGAAGAGACTGTATTTTTTCCACCAGTTGTTTTTTCCTGCCTTGTCAAAGATTAGTTGCCCAAAGAGCCAAGCGTCCATTTCTGGGTTCTCTATTCTGTTCCATTGGTCTATGTGTCTGTTTTTGTGCCAGTACCATGCTGTCTTAGTCATCACAGCTTTGTAGTATAGCTTGAAGTCCGGCAATGTGATGTCCCCAGCTTTGTTTTTCCTTTTCAAGAATTTCTTGGAGATTTGGGGTCTTTTCTGGTTCCACACAAAATTAAGGGCTGTTTTTTCCAGTTCTATGAAAAATGTCATTGGTATTTTGATCGGGATGGCACTGAAAGTGTAGATTGCTCTGGGTCGCACAGACATTTTAACTATGTTT
>NW_024423897.1:36045681-36056319 GCF_017311325.1 Ursus maritimus | reverse complement strand
TCCCTAATTTCTCTTTCTTGAGTCTCATTGTTCGTGTATAGAAATGCAACTGATTTCTGAGCATTGATTTTGTATCCTGCCACATCACTGAATTGTTCTATAAGTTCTGGAAGTTTGGGGGTGGAGTCTTTTGGGTTTTCTATATAGAGTATCATGTCATCTGCGAAGAGAGACAGTTTGACTTTTTCTTTGCCAATTTGGATGCCTTTTATCCCTTTTTGTTGTCTGATTGCTGTTGCAAGGACTTCTAGTACTGTGATGAATAATAATGGCGAGAGTGGGCATCCTTGTCGTGTTCCTGATCTTAAGGGAAAGGCTTTCAGCTTTTCCCCATTGAGAATGATATTCGCTGTAGGCTTTTCATAGATGGTTTTTATGAAATTGAGGAAAGTACCCTCTATCCCTACACTCTGAAGGGTTTTAATCAGGAAAGGATGCTGTATTTTGTCAAATGCTTTTTCTGCATCAATTGAGAGGATCATATGGTTCTTGGCTCTTTTCTTGTTGATATGATCTATCACACTGATCGATTTGCAAATGTGGAGCCACCCTTGCATTCCAGGGTGAATCCCACTTGCTCTTGATGGATAATCCTTTTAATGTACTTTTGGATCCTATTAGCTAGGATCTTGTTGAGATTTTTGGTGTCCATACTCATCAGGGAAATCAGTCTGTAATTATCCTTTTTGATGGGGTCTTTGCCTGGTTTGGGGATCAAGGTAATACTGGCCTCATAGAATGAGTTTGGTAGTTTTCCTTCTGTTTCTATTCTTTGAAAAAGCTTCAGGAGAATAGGTATTTTTCTTCTTTGAATGTTTGGTAGAATTCCCTGGGGAATCCGTCAGGCCCTGAACTCTTGTTTTTGGGGAGGTTTTTGATCACTGCTTCAATCTCTGCATAATTAATTGGTCTGTTTAAATAATCAATTTCTTCCTGTTTCAGTCTTGGTAGTTTATAGGTTTCCAGGAAGGCATCCATTTCTTCCGGGTTGTTTAATTTATTGGCATAAAGCTGTTGATAAAAGTTTCTAATGATCCTTCCTATTTCTTTGGTGTTGGTTGTGACCTCTCCCCTTTCATTCATAATTTTATTAATTTGGGTCCTTTCTCTATTCTTTTGAATATGTCTTGCCAGTGGCTTATTGATCTTATTTATTCTTTCAAAGAACCAGCTTCTTGTTCTGTTGATCTGCTCTACTGTGCTCCTCATTGATCTCTGCTCTAATCTTGATCACCTGCCTTCTCGTGCATGGGTTAGGCCTATTCTTCTGTTCCAGCTTCAGCTTCTTGAGGTGAGAATGTAAAAACTGCATTTTAGATTTTTTTGTTCTCTCGAGTGAGGCTTGGATGGCTATGTATTTTCCCCTTAGGACCGCCTTTGCAGTGTCCCACAGGTTTTGGACCGATTTGTTTTCATTCTCATTGGTCTCCAGAATATGTTTAAACTGATTTTTAATTTCCTGGTTTACCCAATCATTTTTGAGCAGGATGGTTCTTAGTTTCCAAGTGTTTGAGTTTCTTCCAAATTTTTCCTTGTGATTGAGTTCCAGTTTCAAAGCATTGTGGTCTGAGAATATGCAGGGAATAATCTCAGTCTTTTGGTATCGGTTAAGACCTGTTTTGTGACCCAGTATATGGTCTATTCTGGAGAAAGTTCCATGTGCATTCAAAAAGAATGAGTATTCTGTTGTTCTGGGGTGTAGTGTTCTATATAAATCTATGAGTTCCATCTGTTCCAGTATGTCATTCAAAGCTCTTATTTCTTTGTTGATTTTCTGCTTAGGTGATCTGTCTATTGCTGAGAGTGGAATGTTGAAGTCCCCTACTATTAATGTATTATTAACTATACGTCTCTTTATTCTGATTAAGAGTTGGTTTGTGTATCTAGCTGCTCCCCTGTTGGGGGCATAGACATTTATAATTGTCATATCCACTTCTTGGATACATCCTTTAAGAATAATATAGTGTCCTTCTGTATCTCCAACTACAGTCTTTAGTTTAAAATCTAATCTGTCTGATATGAGAATTGCTACCCCAGCTTTCTTTTGAGGTCCATTGGCATGAAAAATGGTTTTCCATCCCTTCACTTTCAGTCTGGATGTATCTTTAGGTTCAAGATGAGTCTCTCGTAGACAGCAAATGGATGGGTCATATCTTCTTATCCAATCTGCAATCCTGTGGCATTTATGGGAGCATTTACGCCATTCACATTGAGAGTGATTATTGAGAGATATGATTTTAACGATGTCATGTTGCCTGTGAAGTCTTTGTTTCTATAGATGTAAATTTCTGTTCTGTATCAATTTGGGGGCCTTTTTACTTTTATAGAACCCCCCTTAATATCTCCTGTAGGGCTAGTTTGGTGGTTACAAATTCCTTCAGTTTCTGCCGTTCCTGGAAGGTCCTTATCTCTCTGTCAATTCTGAATGACAGCCTTGCTGGATAAAGGATCCTTGGCTGCATATTCTTCTCAGATAGAGCTTTGAAAATACCCTGCCAACCCTTCCTAGCCTGCCAGGTCTCTGTAGACAGGTCTGACGTTATTCTGATATTTTTACCTCTGTACATAAGGATTTTCTTCCCCCGGCCGCTTTCAATACTGTATCCTTGGATCTAATATTTGCGAAATGCACTATGACGTGACGTGGTGTAGGTCTGTTCTCATTGACCTTGGGAGGGGTCTTCTCTGCTTCCTGGACACGAATGTTTGTTTCCTTTGCCAGATTAGTGAAGTTCTCAGCTACAATTTGTTCAAATATCTCTTCTAGTCCTCTCTCTTTCTCCACCCCCTCAGGGATGCCGATGATGATTCTGACATTGGAACGCTTCATTGAGTCAGTGACCTCCCGTAATCTACATTCTTGAGATTGGGTTTTTTTGAGCCAAGTTTCTGTTTTAACTTTCTCTTCTACCATCCCATCCTCCAATTCACTAATTTGTTCTTCTGCCTCATTTACCCTGGCTGTCAAAGCATCTAGTTTAGACTGCAATTGATTCATAGCATTTCTAATTTCTGCGAGATTCGCTCTCATTTCTGTCCTTAGAGATTCTATATTCTCGTTAATATTTTCATTAATAGTTTTTTCAAGCCTACACATCATCTTGACCATTGTTACTCTGAACTCCATTTCTGACAATTTGGTTATATCTATCAGTTCTCTGGCAGAGGCCAGACTCATTATCTTTTCTTTGCTGGGGGGGATTTCTCTTTCTCATCATTCTGATGAGGAGAGTTTGTGGGGATGCCCAGAGCCCAAGTTATTGACCAGGACACAGGCAGTGCGCACTTGTTTTATAGGGACCTTAGGGATGTCGGCTTCCTGATATTTCAGCCTGCCTTCTGGGCAAGGGGCCTGCTGCGCTAATATTCAGGAAACCCTGTTTGGGTAGAGTTGCCCCATCCCCTGTGAGGGGGGATGGGGATAGGCACACTGTGAGCCAGTATTTCTGGGCTTTTGTTCTCTGGCAGCTTTCCCTGGCGGTTTTCTATGACTCTTCTGAGAGTCAGAGCAGCAGTGGCCGTATCCTAGCCTCTGTCTCAGAACAGAGAGATCGCAGTTGCCTCTCCACTGAGCTCTCTTGGGCACTTTAACTCTGTTTCTATCAGTGCTGCTAAAAACCCTGCAGCAACCTGGGATGTGCGCCCCACAGCCTGTGTCCCAGCCCTCACTTCCAGGGCCAGCAAGTCTCTGTCCTTTGTGCTTCTAACACCACCAGCTGCCCCCAGTTTCCACGGGCACTCCTGAGCTCCTGAGCTCCCTGTTTCAGTGTGGTTCATGTACGCTTCAGAGCGCCAGTTTTTAGTCTGGTCGTGTGCACTCCAGAGCTCCTGGTTTCAGTCTAGTTCGAGTGTACCCTCCAATGTTCTGGTTTTCAGTTTGGACACGTGCACGCTCCCAAGCTCCCAGATTTAATCTGGTTCCAGTGAGCGCTACAGAGCTCTGGTTTTCAGACTGGTCGCACGCGTTCCCGGGCTCACAGTCTCAGTCCGCTCTCTCGCGGGTGCCGGTCCACAAGTCTGCTAGCTCCCCAGTGCAAGTCTCTACTGCTTCCTGGCGCCGAAGCACGGAGGCTCCCTCCCCCTTCCGTTTATCTTCCAATATCTGTGCGCGGTTTCACAGCTCCCTGCTTCGTACCTCAATACTCAGCGCTGGAGATGTTCATTTGTAGAGATCCAGGTGTATCTTCCTGCATCTCAGGCTGATTCTGTGGGTTTTCAGGATGGTCTGGTAGATATCCAGCTCGACTCAGGAACAGCTGAGAAAGGGTCTCGTATTCCTTTGCCATCTTTTCTCCTCCTTGCAGAAAGTGGTCGCTTTCTGTTCATAGAGTTTCTGCTATTCTTTTCTTCATTCTCCAGTTGTGTTCATAGGTATTCAGAATGGTTTGGAAGCTCTCTCGCTGAATTACCTGGGACCAGATGAACTTTAGGTCTCCTGCTCCTCCACCATCTTGGACTCCTCTCCCTATTCTGTTTAATTCCTATTTCCACAAGCTCTCAGCTGCAGTGTCTCTTCACCTTCATCTTGGCAGGACACAAATCACTTGTAACTGGCTTCACATGGACTACCTCAACAGCCCTGCTCACAGGCTTTGCCGGCAAGATCTTAACCACCTTCAACTTTCTCCAGGAGCACATGTGTGACACTGCATGGAGGACAACCTCCTTTCTCAGAGATTCGTCCAGCGCACGCATGCAGGACACAAACATTCACACAGGAGCTCGCAGGAGGGATGTGCTGCTGGCCCACACAAAGCACAAGCCATGGCACCTCAGTTGAATCCCTGAGAACAATTACTTGTCACTGGAAGGTCTTTCTACCCCTGATGCTGTCAAACACCTATTACAGCTCCATTTCCAGCATGAGAGTATATGGAGTTTTCCTATTTTCAAGAGAGGAACTGCTGAAAATTTTGTATTTGTATGAAATATATGAAAATTGTATTATACATGCACATATATGTGTATATGTATATACTCACATATATATTCAACTATATAACTATACATAAAATTCTGAAAAGAAATAATAAGTCAAAAGGCAGTGGGGGAGTTTCTGCTAAGACGGTGGAGCACCAGGAATCTGTCTCCTGACCTAGACAACAATTCCACTGGCAGAATTTGTCTGAAATAACTATTTGGGAACTCTGCAGTCAATTGATGGTTTCCAAATACCAGGGGAAAGTCTTTAACTGTAAACTGCAAATAATTTCAGTCAGTCTCAGCTCTTTTCACAGTAGCAACTACCTATCCCCTACCCCTCAGTTTCTAAGAAGAAAGCTGTATAAATGTGTTCATAGAGCAGCTTGTACACAAGTTTCAAGAGCCTGAGTGGGCAAAAATGACCTTCAAATATCGAGTATCTGAGCTCTGATCACTGATTACTGCTTCGGAGCACAGACATACAGACAAAGAAGTCAGCAGGAACATTTTTGCTTTATTGTTGCAACCACATCCCTCTCTGGCTGAATGAACTTCAAGGGGTTTTAAAAGACTGATGCCCCTTTTCCCCCTCATTTTTCTCATTTTCTCCTTTTGGGAGGGAAACATTAAAGACTGGGACATTGTAAAACAACTACATATACCAGAAAAATTAGAAAGTGTCCATTCATGCCCAGGAAAAGGTTCAGAAAAGACCTAAGAATACTGAAGTTTGCACTTCACATTGATCCTTACCACAAGGGCAGCCTAGATCAATTTTTAAAAAATGAACAAAATTAATAATAAAAATTTGCAAACCCTAGAGAAAGGAGGAGAGTCTCACCTCCATAAATAGCACATTATCAGATTCAAATGGTCAGTTTTCAACAAAAATTACCACACCCCAAGAAACAGAAACTAAGGTTTATAGAGGAAAAACACTGTCCCTGAGAAAGACCTGATGGCAGATATACTAGATGACGACTTAAAAACTGCTTAAAAGTCCTCAGAGAACTAAAGGAAGAAGTGGAGAATGTCAAGGAAAAAGTGTATGCAAAACAGAAATGTCAATAAAGGCATAGAAAATCTAAAAAGAAACCAGAAACAAAATCTAGAACTGAAAAAAGCAATAAATAAAATGAAAATTTCATTAGAGGGATTCAAAGGCATACTTGAGCAAGTGGAAGAAATAATCTGTGAACCTGAAGATAAGACATTGGAAATAATCAAGCATGAAGAACAGAAAGTGAAAAGATTGAAGAAAAGAACACAGCCTAAGGGACCAACATAAGTATTGTGGATTCACAAGGAAAAGAGAGAAAGACAGGGATAGAGAGAACATTTTAAGTAATAATGGCTGAAGACCTCCCAAATGAATGAAAGATATGAGTATAAGCATCCAGGAAGCTCAACAAACTCCAAGGAAAATGAACTCAGATACTCACATCAGGACACATCATAATCAAAATTTAGAAAGATAAAGAGAGAATATTAAAAGCAGCAAGAGAAAAGTGACTCATCACATACAAGTGTTTGTCAATGATATTATCAGTAGATTTCTAATAAGAAATTTTGGAGGCAAAAAAAAAAAAAATTGGAGTCCAGAAGACAGTGGGCCAATATACTCAAAATGCTAAAAGAAGGGGTGCCTGGGTGGCTCAGTGAGTTAATCATCCAACTCTTGGTTTCAGCTAAGGTCATGATCTCAGGGTTGTGAGATTGAGACCTGTGTTGGGCTCCGTGCACAGTGGGGAGCCTGTTTGAGATTCTCCACCACTTCCTCTCCCTTTGCCCCTCCCCCTACTCACACTCTCCTTCTCTTTCTCTCAAATAAATAGATAAATAACACCTTTTTAAAAAAATCCTAAAAGAAAAGAACAATCAACAAAAATATCTTATATCCAGCAAAACTGCCCATCAAAAGTCAAGGAGAATTAAGACAATCCAAGATAAACAAAACTAAGGGATTTTGCTACCACTAGATCTGCCTTGGGAGGAATACTCAAGGAGGTTCTCCAGGGAAAAATGAAAGGACACCAGAGAGTAACTCAAAGGTGTATGAAGAAATAAAGACTTTAAAAAGGTAAATGAATGGGCAGTTGTAAAAGCTACTGTTATTGTAACAATGGCTTATAACTACTTTTTTATTTTCTACATGATTTAAGAGACTAGTACATTAAAAAAATTATTAGTTTAAAAACTACCACATTATTTGGACTTTGCCTGTAACTTCATTCAAATTTTCTACATAATTTAAGATACTAGTACATTTAAATTAATGACAGATTATGTTTGGGGGCACACAATGTATAAAAATGTAATTTTGTGACATCAACTAACCAAAAAGGTTAGGGTTGAAGGCATAAAGGAGCAGCATGGCTGGCATAAATTAAAATCCGGATGTCACAGATTTAGAAGGTTAAATGAAATCCCCATTGTAACCACACACATGAAATAGCTGTAGAATATACACAAAAGACAATGAGAAAAGAATTTAATGTTTTGCAAGGAATCAACTAAACACAAAAGAAACAGTGATACAGAAAGTGAGGGACAAAGAAGCTATAAGGCATAGAGCAAACAAATATTAAAAGGACAGAAGTAAGTCTCTCCTTAGTAATTACATTAAACGTACATGGATTAAACTCTCCAATCAAAAGACAGATAATGGCAGAATGAATAAAAACACATGACCCCACTGTAATATCTTCGTATGGTGACAGATCGTGGATACACTTGTGGTGAGCATAGCGTAACTTATACAGTTGTCAAATCACTATGTTGTACACCTGAAACTAATGTAATGTTTTGTGTCACTATACTTCAATAAAGAATAATGATTTTAAAAATTAAAAATAAAATAGAGTTAACAATGGGGGGGAGAAGGTGTGGGGTGGTGGAACTTCCCATATTATCTTTACAGTTTTCCTGTAAACCTAGAATTATTCCAAAAAGAAATGTATTTAAAAAAATAAAAAGGCCACAGACATACACACAAAGAAAAGCACAACCCAACTATATTCTGTCTACAAGAAACTCCCTTTAGATCCAATGACACAGATAGACTGAAAGGGAAATGATGGAAAAAGATATTCCATGCAAGTAATAACCAAAAGAATCAGAAGCAGATAAGCAAATATCAAACACAACAGATTTGAAATAAAAAATATTACAAGAGACAAAGAGAAACAGTATATATTAATAAAAGGTTCAATATAGCAAGAAGACATAACAATTATAAACATATATGCACCTAATAAGATACCATCAAAATGTCTAAAGCAAAAACTGACAGAATTGAAGGAGAAATAGCTCTATAATAATCATTGGAGATTTCATACTCCACTCTAAATAATGGATAAACAAACCAGAAAGAAGATTAGCAAAGAAATAGAAGACTTAAACACATTGATCCACTAGATGCAACAGACATACAGAATATTCTACCCAATAACAACAGCAAACACATTCTTCTCAAGGGTACACGGGACATTTTCCAGCAGAGGTCATATGGTGAGCCACAAGTAAGACTCAATAGATTTTATAAGATAGATATCATGCAACATACTTTTTTTGACCACAACAGTTTGAAGCTAGAAATCAACAGAAGGAAAACCAGAAAATTCATAAATCATGGAAATTAAACAACACCTTTTATATAAACAATGTATTAAAAAGAAATCACAAGGGAAATAATAAAATACTTGAGACAAGTGAAAATGAAAATACAACATACCAAAACTTAAGGAATACACCAAAAGCAGTACTTAGAAGGAAATTTAAAGCTGTAAATGCCTATGTTAAAAAAAAAAAAGCTCTCAAAAAAAATTTCTCAATTCAATAACCTATTCTGCCACCTTAAGATACTGGGGAAAGTGTTAAACCTAAAATGAACAGATGTTAGAATTAATAAAGATAAGGGGGAAATTAATAAAATTGGAAATAGAAAAACAATATGAAAGCAATGAAACCAAAGTGAGTACTTTGAAAAGATCAAGGAAATTCACAAACAAGACAGAAAGATGCAAATTACAAGAACCAAAAATGAAAGAAGGAGCACCACTAATGACCACGCAGAAATATAAAGGACTATAAAAGAATCCTATGAACTTTAGATGCAATAAATTAGGACACAGATGATATAGACAAATTCTTGGAAAGACATAAACTACCAAAGTTAACTTAAGAAGAAATAAACATTCTGAACAGACTTATAAAGAGTAAAGGCTGCCCCATTTAGGTAAATCTCAGAATTTATTGATCAATAATAATGTATGGAGGCTTCCTTAAAATGAAATGACACTAAGTGACAGAGGTAAACTATGCAGATATGGCATTGTGGAGGCCAGGTCTACACAGCCTAATAAGATATCCAGCATTTAACATAAAACACACACATACATTTTTCCCATCTTTTCAATAAGACATTGTTTATCTTTTCCTGGGATAGAGAAATTTAATAATTACCAAAAAAACATACTTGGAATTAAATAATCTCCTCCATAAAGCAGCATGGTGACATTATGGCCATGATCTTGAAGAATCTGAGATACCCGGTCCACAAGTAGATAATGGCTTCCACCTAGAAACAATACAAAATTTCATTTTTGTAAAGGTGAGAACAGAGAGTCGGAAATTGATATTGGGGATTGGGAAATCCAGGGTAAGGCAGCAGAGAGCTGATGGTCAGTAGAAGAAAATGAGTTTCTTTTGGATAAGCCCCAGATTAGATATCCACATTCCTTCTGACCCATTCTTGACATGTAGCAATCTTACGTGAAAGATTCCCTTTTGCATTTCAAGGTCTCTGTGCCAGTGTGATGAGCTTCTTTATGCTTAGGCCTGAAGGAGTTCCTGATCCTCCGTACATGTTGCAATTTAAGCAGGCTTTATGAAGATATGTGTCCCAAAGAAGTAACTACTTGGTGGAAATTTTGGCACAGTGCTATGTATGTGAGAATGAAGGGTTTCCAAGGGAAAATCAAACAGAGCTATTTCTGGGATCCTTCCCTCTCGAATTTATGTTAACGTGGAAGCCAGAAACATGGAAACATCAGTATCAGTCCAAGAAAGAGCCACGGAAGTGGAAGGGGATTAGAGCCACTGCTCAGAGTCCAAATCCTTCAGATTCAAATGTATTTGGCAAGAGGTTCTTCAGTTGGGTCCTGCCCCTTGTTGAACGTGAAATGAAGGCATGCAGGATAACTGCGGGCCCTTGGAGTAGAACTGCAGGATCCCGTATGCATGATTGACGGGGACATCACCCATCCAACAAAAATCCTGGCATCCTAAGGAAATAGAAACTCGATCATCTGGGGAGGTACAGCCTCTAACACACGAATGTCTACAACCATGTGATAACACAGAGCTTTTTCTTGAATTTATGGGTCAAGGATTAGAATTTAACCACATTGGGAGGTGGGGGTTATATGGAAGATAAAGAGCTCATGATGACTGGGCCAGCAGAGAGGGACATCGGACTACAGTAATGGTGTGTATCTGTGGAAACTACTCTAGTTTTTTATATCTATACTTGCGTTGCCTGAGATATCACGGATTATGGAAAACACAAACCCCTACCCCTAAGACTGCCTGCTCTGGCTCACAATCAACCCATGGAAGAAATGGATACAGGGGAGAAGCCAACCCGCAGCGGCAACCAGTCCTGAGGGTCTGGGTGAGCCCAGTGCATTCTGGGCCAGAGACGGGGCTTCCAGC
>NW_024423897.1:36001262-36045657 GCF_017311325.1 Ursus maritimus | reverse complement strand
ACATCTGCTGCCTCTCAGAGTTTGGAGGATATGTACTTTCAGGAGATGAGAAAGTTCTTTTTTTTGTTGTTGCTTCTAACTATCATTTAAAAAAATAGATTTAAAATAGAAATCAAGGTTTTTTAAATACGCATTCTTAGGAATCCCTACTGTAAAGAGTAGATTCTGGGGAAGAGGACCGGTTTGAGGAAAGAAACAGTGAGTAAAGTTGGGTGTGTCCATCAGGGAGGTCTAATGTGCTCTTGCAAAAGGCCCCTCACTCCCCTGACCCTCAGGTTCCCCGTCAGGAAATAAAAGAGGGGTGCCCAATTAGATGAACGCTGTGGTTTCTTCCAGCTCTAGGATCCCCAGATTCATAGGGATCTAAAAGTGATCCTGGGAGCCCCCTATCCTTTCACAGTGGATCCAAAAACTTCTTGGGGACACTCCATCCTATGATGCCTCCTTATCCTGATAAAGGTACCTGTTCCCCTTCTGTTCCCTTTGGGGCAAAAGTGAAGGAAATAAACCTGAGTTCATGCGGAATTAACTGTTTCACTGTCTTTCAAAACCTTCCAGTAGCAAGGGCGAAAAGAGAGAGGTGCTCTCAAGAACTTGATTGTCCTGGGGCCCCCTCCTCTGCTCTGTCAATTCTCCAGGTGTCCTATTAATGACACATTCCCAGTTTGGGCAGCTGCCCCAGGAGCCCCTGTCCTCGGCCTCCAAAAGCCTGAAACTGACCTCACCTTCCACTTTCCACTGGCAACTACTCCACAGCCCCCAGAGTTTTAGCCAAAGTCCCCTCCACACCCTGGAGTAGGCGGCTCTAGCTCAAGGTCCCCGGGTCGGGACCGGATCTACATTCTGGCCGCAGCTGTGCACAATGCGAAGCACCTCCAGAGCAAATAAAAAGAGGACAGGGAACTGCTGTTTTCCCCAGAACTGACTTCCCCAGCCCAGCAGTGGGGACCCTTCTCTGCCGCACAGACATACCCACTTCTCCCTCCTCTAGCCTGAGACACAATCCAGTCTGGAAATCCACATGGTGTGTGCGCCTGAGCCCCGGCCCGGGTGCCTGGGATGCAGCTCTGATTCTCCTGCCACGCACTCACCCAGTGAGGACACAGTCAGAATTTTGGCGGCTTCTGAGAGCAGGAACCCAGGCAGAAGGAAGCCGGCTAGCAGCAGCGCCCTCTGTCCGGCCATGTTCGCTCCCGTACCAGCTGTGGAGCCCAGCGCTGTGCCCAGAGGCCGGCACGGCGACCTGGGCGCCCTGGGGACACGTGCGGAGCTGGCAGCCAAGGAAATGCGCTGGCGGGCGGATTGCGAAGAGCTGAGAGGTGGATCCCGCCGGTCTGCTCTTCAGTCGCTACTCGCCCTTTGCTCTTCCTCCCCAGGGTGCTCGCTGCACTGCTATTATTCTGTTCTCACCCTCCCTAACCTCCGGCAGTGCGAAGGAGGGGTAAGTGCGCTCTCCTTAACCCCTCTCTGTCCTTGTAATCACCATACTCTGCACAGAGAAGATACTCCGAACCAGGAATGCAGGGACCTTAGAAAGTTGCTTCCAAGATAGTTCCACCTCCACGTGACTCAGACCCATCTCTATTTTAGAGATCTTTTTCCAAATTTTCCCACACCTAACTGCTCTTTTGGCTGCATACTGCCATCCCCAAGCCGCATTTCCCCAGGTAGTTGCTTAAAATCTATGCTAGTGTTCCAATCTCAAGATCCCAGAAGCTGATTCCCAATGGAAAATACCTACACTTATTGCTCAGTGTTTCTTTGGAAAGTAAATTAGTGGCGACAAGTGCCAGGGTCGCCTAAGTGTTAAGCCCTGCTGGAGGCCCTGGAGCACTGAAGCTCTAAAGGTCAGTCTATAATTCTGAATGGGCATGACAAAATAGGACTGGGCGGTGGGCACCAAGAAGGTCTATTCTTATAAATGTTTCAAATTATTCATTAGAAAGATTTTTAAACTCTCTCAATATTATTCCATTATCTTCCTTCAAGTTCTCTCTCTGTTTGTGCTATGTAGTCTTTGAGGCCATGTGATTACCTGCGTACACATTCACAATTACCATCTGTTCAGGTGTTCTATCTTCCCAGTGAAAAAAATAAGCGTTAGGAAGGCACCATTTAATATTAATCTAATCACATTACTTTATCTACAAACCTTATTCCAAACCCTCCAGTTGTTCGGTTAATATCCTGTGTTGTGGTGTGAATTTGCTGGTGCAGGAGCCAATCCAGGATCACGCATTGCATTATCACATCTGTTCATCTCCTTTCATGAGGACTGGTTCCCAGCCCTTCTTTGTCTTTCATGTCATTGATATTTTAAAGAGTACAAGCTGCTTATTTTGTATGATGGATCCCAAGTTGGGTTTGGCTGACCCTTCTCATCAGACTTCAGGTTACTAGGAGTTTGGTGGGAATACTACAAAGGTGGTGTTGATTCCATCGCAGGGAATCACAGTGGTTAGTACATGATATCAGATGGTCCTGTCATTAGAGATGATAACTCTCTCTCATTTAAGGTGGTGTTCACCAAGATTCTCGACTGTAAAATTTTTTGTTTTGTTTTGGTTTTTTTACCCTATAATTAGGAAATAAGATGTGGGGAGACATTTTGAAACTGAAATACCGTTCCTCATCAAGTTTCCCTCATTTTATCATCTTTTATATTTCTTACCTGATTCAAGTATTACTGTCATCATAGCAAATTAATGGTTTTTTTAAAGCACCAGAATCCGGGAATTACCAAAGCACTGGACCTGAGGCCCCAGAGCCTCACACAGAGGTCTGGGTTCTGCACTTGAGGTCTCCATGACTACATTTTTAAGAGTATGAATCTTGAGAAGGGGATTGTGGGAAGTGAAAACCACAGCATGAGCTGTGGCCCAAAGGCAGTCTCCATGACTGACAAGCAAAGGAGGTGCTCTTCACAGGACAGACTCCGGACAGAGAGCACGGAGAGTGTCCTGGGGGGCCACGCCTGGTTAACTGCAGGACAGAGACCAGGCTTCCTGAGCTTGGAGGTGAGGTGAAAAGGAGATGCAAGAGAATAGGTCAAAATGGAGGAAGTGGCCAATATCTTATGTTATATCATGAAAAGTGCAAAAAGCAGAAAGAGGGAAAGAGATTGAAGTTTCTGAGGCAGTGAGTATATGAACCAGACTAAGGCCATCTTGAGAAATTCCACCATGATAACTGCTCCGTGGCCTAAAGCCTTCTTGAGTACAGCCCCTTCCTCCATTCTTTTCCTTTGTTTAACACACACTTAAGTACACCCTCCAGGCAAAGCTTCCTTGATCTGCCCAGGATAGGACTCCTCCTGGTAGCCCCCCAGTAAGTACTGCCCAGCCTTCAGGGCCATAAAAGCAGGTCTAACCGGAGATGGTGTTGTGGAGATCTACTCATCTTGTAGCAGCCCAAGACAGGCTTCTGTTCATATAATAATTGTTCATAATGAACTATTTCTCATTAAACTGGACCTGTTGGCCTTTTTCTTCAGTCTCATGACTTCTTTGGCCTTTGAAGTTAGTTTTGCATATACCTCCCTTTCAGGGAACAACAGGATGACTAGGCAGGGTGTTATTGTGTCTAGGAACAGGGAGTGGAGAGGAAGGTGGGGGCTGTCTGCTGAAGGCTTGAGTCTGAGGAAGGAGTCCATTGATGAGGGGTAAATTAAGATGCCTGAGATCAAATTCATAGACACAGAAAGTAGAACATGGATTTGCCAAGAGTCAAGGGTGGGGGAATGGGGTAGTATGGGGAGTTATGATTTAATCAGTGCAGTTTTAGTTAGGGAAGGTGAAAAGTTCTGGCGATGGAAAGCAGTATTGTTTAAACCACAATATGAATGTACTTAATGCCACTAAACTCTATACTTAATGGCTAAAATGGTCAATTTCATGTGATGTATTTTTTACCACAATTTTTTTGAAAGCCCCCCAAGAGCGCTTCACAAGAATTTCTAAACAGAAGCAGAAAATAGTGAAGAGCAATTTGTGTGCCACCTTCAAGTGCCAATATGGGGAAGACACCAGGGGAGTCCTGTGCTGGGGAAAGCCTTCTACATCCAGTGGCTCCCCGAATACCCATCAAGACTGCACCTCCATCAGGCCTTCTTCAGCTTCCTGGCCCCACACACCCATCTGGCCACCATGCCCAGCAGCTTCCCACAGAGCCACAGGGTGCCCAGGGTGACCACCAGCAGGAACAAGACGACGTCCAGCAGGTACTGCTCATGCCACGGCTGCTGCAGGGCACGGGGCTTGAGGTGTGCCGCACCCCCTGTCTGGAGGATGTGGTCGATCCAGCCCACCAGCCGCTGGGCAGGAGTCAGGGGGTGGGAGCGCCTGATGATGCTGGCGGCCACAGCTGCTGACTTGTACCTGTTGGCAGAGGCAGAGGTGGGCGTTACTCATGTGGTCTTAGGAGTCTTAGAGACCTTGCATCATACACATGCCCCCCCCCACACGCACACACTTCCATCCATATGCACAAAAGACTCAGTTTCAAGGAAAAGTTGTTGGCCTGGCCTTGCCACAGTCAAGCTGGAAAAGTTCAACCTGATCCCTCTATACAAAGGTCCATGCTTTGTGCTAAAAGTGCTAAACTATAAAAACTGACTAAGTCTATAAGGGCTAGTCTCTACCCAAGGAGGCTTATCACATACTATAGATAATTATATGTATAATAAGCAGCTACTTTGTGCTGGTGTCTGGGGTACATGTCAAACGTGACTCTGGGGACTGGGGCCCAGGACAAGGCCTCACTCTTAGAGCATCATATTGGCCAGCACTGGCTTCATGGGCTCCAGCCTACACATTTGCACAGGATCCCACACTTAGACAGGTCCTATGCTTGCTTTAATTCTCTGCTGTCATTGTCTTGAAATTCTTAAACTTTATAACAATGGGCCCCACATTTCCATTTTACTTTGGGCCCCACAAGTTATATACCCAGCCCTGAAGTGCAATGTATAGAGACCATCCCAGCCCAAATGACTCCTTCACAGGGCCAGCAAATTATGGACATTTCAGGTCTAGGTCTTTGAGTAGCCAATGAAATTCACAAACTCATTCTCCAGAAAGTGAACATTTGCTATTCATGAGATACCAAACATAATGAAATGTCTGAGGTTACCTGACCCCTGGAGCTTACAACTTTTCTAGGGTTAGGAATCATAAGCTATGTGGTGACTTTCAGTCATCTAAGAAGAATTCTTTGGGGTCTCCTTTGTGCAAGGTAATGTGGTAAGTCTTGAGGTCTGAGTCAGTTTATGCCCTTGAAACTTTTAAGTTATTCTGTCCTTATTTATAAGGTAGAAAGAATAAATTTTTTTCTTCATATGAGATCATTGTACTAGATAGGAATTTACCTAAGAGATCATAGGCCCTTTTATTGACTCACTTAAACCACAAACTTACTTTAGCAGGCCCTGTACTAGGCCCTGGGAACACAAGGGAAAACAAGAGACACTTGGCTGTCCGGAGGAGCTAACTCTCAACTTTCTAGTGTGAGGGACACACAATAAATTAAAACAGAAAGAAATGGGGTAGTTAATGATCCTGAGAAGTGTTAAGAAGGGAAAATGAATTATGATTGAAGAGGGTCAGAGAGAGGAGCACATTTAGGCCTGTCAGACAAAGGCCACCTGCCTCTCTGAGGAGAGCACATTGGAAATGAGTCTGACTGTCATGAAGGGGGAGCCAGCACTGTGAAGAGAAGGGAAGGATGTTCTAGGGAACTGCACTGACAAAAAGCCTGAGGCAGGAAACACTATGATATATTGGGGGACAGAAAGGCAACTCAGTTGGAATTCTATAAACACTCCCAAATATAAGACCTTTCAGAAATCCTATGTAAGTAGGTCAGGGTCTTCACAACCTTTAAGGCAGAAATTGTTTTTAACATCTAACCTAAATTGCCTAGTCTTGTTCTGAGAGGAAACACGTCATCTGTAAGCATCACACACATGTTATTCCGTGTCTCGGGTGTTTCAGCTTTTATTGCAAAAAAAAAGTGGCACTCAGCGCCCTTTGTGTTGGATGTCTTCATTTAGTCTAAGTGACCACAAGCCCAGAGAGCTCCGTACCTCTTGTCTTCTATGACTTGCTTCATCTTCAGAGCTAATGTCTCTGCCTTGATCTGCTTTAGCTGGATAGAGACACCAAACTTTTTGGCTTCTACGCGGTTCAGGTTTTCAGGCTGGTCTCCAAAAAGGGGAATCCCCACCATGGGTACACCATGTTGGATGGCCTCCATTATGCTATTCATCCCACCATGGGTGACAAAAAGACGGATGCGTGGGTGAGCTGTTTCAATTAAGAAGTAGAGCAGAATATTTCAGATTGAAAGTTTTCAGAATAAAAAGTTTCAGAAAACCATGGAGAAGCAGAAAGGGCAGAAGAAAATACTAAGAGAATTTCAAAGTCTGTTGGAGCCATTATAAAGATATTTTGCTTGGGATATATCCAAAGTGCATGTTACTAACATACAGGATTCCAAGCCTTGCCTTTCTATGGAAATTCCTTGCCCTAGCCAGAACCAAGCTAAGACTCAGACCCAGGGGACTCTCTAGACAATACTGCTAAGCAAGGCGTATATGTCTCTCCATCCACCCACCCATCTTTCTATCATTCTAGTCACTCCCTTTGTTTTGCTCATCTCTGTTTTCTCATTGTGTCTCTCTGTCTCTGTCTCTATCTCTCTCTCTCTTTGTCTTGAGCACTCTTTTCTCACCTGCCAATTTATTTCCCTCTTCTCTGATTTTCCTACATATTCATTGGCATCATAACTCGTGGCAATCATAAAATTTATACTATACGCATTGTCTCCTCTTATACATGATTAGCCCCTTGAAAGCAGAGACTAAATCCTATGCTTGAGTATTTCCATTTCCAGCATTTCCATCCCACCCTATTTAAAGCTAACTAAGATTATTGTTGAAAATGAAGAGTTTATCTCAGGCTGTGTCACTCAACTGGGATGCACATCAGAATCTCCTTGTCTCTTCTTTGAAAGGAGCACCACGTGCCCCACTCCAGACTGACAGAATTTAATTTGCAGAGGTGGAGCCAGGAATCTGTTCCTTCAATTCCCCAGGTTATTTTGAGTTGCTATCTTGGTAATGAGCCTTTGCTTCAGTCAGTGGCTATGGCAGTGAGTGGTCTGTAAGCAGCAGCACTGGGCACAAAGAAAACCTACCGGGGCCGGGGCGGGGAGGGGGCGACTGGTAAGAGAACTGTCTGGCACCAGAAATTAAATAACTATGACTTGTTCATCTTGGCACTCAGGTATTTTGGCACAACCTAAAGACACTATTGGCATCAATGTGGTGAAGGTATGAATTGCTCCCACCTTAATAGCTAAGAAAGAGGTGTTTGTGGGACGAGTACGTGTATATATATATATATATATATATGTAAGTGCATGTGGATGAACAGTTACTCTTGAAGCCACTAAATACAGTGGAAACAACCTTCTAGTATGTTTTCTTTAGAATCCATAGGTTGTTTCAGATTGTGTTTGGGTGACCCTGTTCAAGACACAATGCAGTAGGTCAAGGGGTCAAGGTGACTTTGATGTCTGCCGACATCTGGCCTGGGATAGAAAACAATGAAGGGAAGATGGCTGTTTGGGCACTGATCTCATTAGAAGTAGGGTCTGATGCCCCGAGAACTCCAGCTGGCTGCTCTGTTCCTGCCCTTCTGCAGACTTACTTTTAGCTATTAGCAGCTCCTTCTAGTGCAAACAGGATTGCCCTACTAGAGGTCACAGCCTGATGAGTTCTAAAACTATGTAAATGAGAAGGGTGAAGCAGACCTGGACAGTCCTTACCCAGGAGATCACTCTGAGGAAGCCAGTCCACAATTTTCACATTTGCTGACAATCTGATGTCTTCGGGCCAATGAGATGGCTTATATCTCCATATCACCCCTTGAGAGAGATGAGCAAAGGCACTGTTCATCTCCCTGAGAAGTTCCTGGGTTTGAAAGGCGCTCACCATGGAGCCCAGGGCTACAAGGACAAAACCAGAGTCTCCAAACTTGGTGATGAAATTCTCAAATTCCTGGAGAGAGGTAAGAAAGGAAAAAGAGGTGAACAAAGTTGTTCATAAAAGCCTAGACAGCCATGAAATGAAAGCCAGATATTTACTGAACACACCCTCTTGTCCTTCTCTGAGCTCATAGGCCCTGGGACAGCTCAGTACCCTGTGCATGGTGCTTATGCCCATGGTGTTGGTGGAAATATCTTTCTTCTTTAAAATCCTGATGCTAGTGTCAGGGCCATCCTAGACCCTCTGCTCATTGTAGGTCAATGGAGATATGGTCACTTGGGAATTTTCCAAGGCCACCAGCAAATGGAAATATAGGAAGAATACTGGTGGGGTGTTAGGGTCCAGCAGAGGGAGATGCTACATCTGAGGCTATATTGGAGAAGCTGGGAGAAGGCCTCCAGTGTACAAAGTGGAAGAAATGGAGAAAGTCTCCTGACCACTCACACTCAACACACCACATAGAGTAATTTGCTCTGATACATTGTGATATTCTTATTGACTGATCTTTGTAATTCCTCTTCTACTTCAATGGCTCACCCACATGACTGCAAATTATATTCACATAAGAAGACTTAAAAATTAGTAGTGCCCAGGGGCGCCTGGGTGACACAGTCGTTAAGCATCTGCCTTTGGCTCAGGGCGTGATCCCGGCGTTCTGGGATCGAGCCCCACGTCAGGCTCCTCCGCTAGGAGCCTGCTTCTTCCTCTCCCACTCCCCCTGCTTGTGTTCCCTCTCTCGCTGCCTGTCTCTGTCAAATATATAAATAAAATCTTTAAAAAAAAAAAATTAGTAGTGCCCAGTCCTAACTCCAAACCTGGGCAGCTTATTTTTTAAAGTCCTTGGGCAATACTTAAGGAAGGTTGGGATTTAACATTGTAATCTCGACTTTAACACAGTTTTGGTCAATTCTTGTTTCAAGTATTTCTTCAGACCCTGACTCTGGACTACTAGAGCCCCCTTCCCCAGCTTCTAGATCCTCATCCCTAGATTGATTCCATCCAGCATAACACTGCCTGATTTACCATCTCAAAGGACCACGTTGATAACAGCTTTGTTGTTCTTTTTTTTTTTTTTTTAGTTTTTTATTTGATAGTGAGAGAGACAGCCAGCGAGAGAGGGAACACAGGCAGGGGAAGTGGGAGAGGAAGAAGCAGGCTCCCAGCAGAGGAGCCTGATGCGGGGCTTGATCCCAGAACGCCAGGATCACGCCCTGAGCCGAAGGCAGACGCTTAACAACTGAGCCACCCAGGCACCCCAAAAGCTACACAAGGGACGCCTGGGTAGAGCAATCGTTAGGCGTCTGCCTTCGGCTCAGGGCGTGATCCCGGCATTCTGGGATCGAGTCCCACATCGGGCTCCTCTGCTGGAAGCCTGCTTCTTCCTCTCCCACTGCCCGTGCTTGTGTGCCCTCTCTCGCTGGCTATCTCTGTCAAATAAATAAATAAATAAATAAATAAATAATCTCTAAAAAAAAAAAAAAGCTACACGAGACACTATATAAAAACTGGAAAATATAGAAAATATTTTTTGAAAAAAGCCTCTGTTATCTCCCAGCCATTACAACACTTACTCCCATTATGCTCCTGCTTAACAATCCCCTCCCTCTGCCCTATAACCAAGGCGTAACCCACCTTCCTATCAAGTAAAGTCTCCTGCAATCTGGCCTGGGTGTATTTATGCAATTGAATCTTCTGGTCCAGTCTAGCTAGAGTCACCAAAGGAACCCAGAGTCATGCCTGTCTTATTTTTACTTTGACACCTGGAGCTATTTGTTCTCCCCAACTGGAACTCTTTTTTTCCCTAGCTCCATCCATAAAAAGTCCTGCTACCAACTCAAAGCCCATTTAGCCCATGGATCATTCTCCAATTCTCCCTGCTTACTCACTTCAAGGTCAGTAGATGAAGGGTAGACACTTGGGTGCCTGGAAGACCCAGGCCAAATCAAGTCTCCCTGGCTCTGAAATGAATGGCAGTGGGAAAGTCACTTATGCCACCTGAGCCTCTGCCTCATTTATAAAAATAGAGATCATCATACTTCCTTCCAGGTGGCAAGATATTAAATAAGATAAATTCCAAAAAATGGCAACCCAGTGTTAATAGGCAACAGGGAGCCAACTCATCGTAGCTCCCCTCCATTTAAAAACTTCTACTGCAGGGGCGCCTGGGTGGCTCAGTTGTTAAGCGTCTGCCTTCGGCTCAGGGTGTGATCCCGGAATTCTGGGATCGAGCCCCGCGTCAGGCTCCTCCACGGGAAACCTGCTTCTTCCTCTCGCACTCCCCCCGCTTATGTTCCCTCTCTCGTAGGCTGTCTCTCTCTCTGTCAAATAAATAAATAAAATCTTTTTTAAAAAATAAAATAAAAAATAAAAACTTCTACTGCAGTAGTTCTGAGTTTATGCCTTCAAACCAACTCGGCAGCTTTCACAATTTACAATGCCCAGGACTGACTCCAAATCAATCAAATCAGAAGGCCTAGGTGGAATTATGAACTATGGCCCTACAGGCTGGGGATGCTGGGGGTGATGATGCCCACAGTTCTTACTGTCAGTCCCACACCGTCCCACCTTGGTTACATAGTGTTGTGTGTTTCATTGTGAGTAACTCGTCTCTTTAACAATTCTCACATGTAACGGATGCTTGCCACACAGTTACTATATATATGATCCTACAAAATGCACATGAAAATATCAACTTACTAAAAGGCTTATCCCAGGGCACCTGGCTGGCTCAGTGGAAAGAGCATGCAACTCTCAACCTTGGGGTTGAAAGTTTGAGCCCTGTGCTGGGTTTAGAGATCACTAAAAACTTAAAAAAAAAAAAAGAAAGAAAGAAAGAAAAGAAAAGAAAAGCTTATCCACCAGTGCCAGAACTAGAAAGGACCCCTGGGTATACTATGTAAGGAGGTCCTCAATCTCAGGGCTGTGCAAGTCCTAACACTCTAATTGCATGACCCGGCAAGTGAGTCTTCCTCAAAAAGCATGTCTTAGGTGCACTTGTCTCACCCTACTCTGCCCCAGTTCCCACTGGCAGGGGAGCCACCAATTCTGCACTGAAGAGCTCTGCATGAAGTCCATATTGAGCACTAATCACTTACTTGTGGCACTGGTTTAACAGGTCTGGCCATTAAGCCTCCAACATACACAGTGTTGGGAAGCAGGGGCCGAGCAAATTCAAGGGCAAAGTCAGAGTTAACAAACCATAGCTCTGCTTTCTTTAGAAGATGAGACAAAACCGGCCTAGAGCCTTCTGGAAAATGTTCCTTGATGGTGTTGTCATATGCAGACTGGATTTGCCTTTGTCTTATGGAGAAATCAAAGAACATCAGAAAATTCTTCACTCTGTCCCAGAAGTCCATGTGGTCACTTAGGAAGGAATGGAGTACTGGCACATAAGACAGGGGGTTTGGTAGTCCAAAATCTATAGCGCCAAACGAGGAAGAGAGAATGGACACAAATGGTTTTCCAAGCTTCTCAGCAACCAGGAAAGGACAGTAGTCAAAATTTTCAACTATCACTAGGTCAAAGTTCTCATTCTTTAAGGTGTCCATGATATCCTTTCTCCTTAGAAAATGACTGCACTGAAGCCCCAGTTGTTCCATGAAGCTTAAAAACTTTTCAAATGTGTATCTGTAAGAAGGAAAAAAAATGGTGAATATTCACTGGAGGTGTTAATTTCACAATACATAAAGGAATCTGAAACTACAAAGAAAATACCCCAGGTGAGCAAGACCACATCTAGCAGCAGCACACCTGTTCCACCACTGTCCATAAATACCCTCATCAGTCCCTCTGAGCACATATTCTGCTCTGGAGAGTGCTCCCTTTCTCACCTCCTCTTCCCTCTCTCACCCAAATCCCAAGCACTCTCTTTGCCAGTTTATTCATAAAATTATAACTTTGAGCTCTTAATTCCTGAAATCCACAGGCACAACTAAATTATGTTAACTGAACACAAATTGTGGCTGTTGGACCTTCTGCTCTGGGAACCTTCTCTGACCATAGCAAATCTCACAGAACTCTTTCTACTTGATAAATTCTATAATGTACTCGTTAACTTTCTTTTACATACTGACTTTTTTATGAGTGATTTTCTTGTTTACTCAGCCAAACTGTGGAAGTCACTTGATGACACAGTTCCATAAATAGTGATCATACAGACTATTTAAAAAAATCACTGTGTACTCTAGGGCATATGATGTGATGAACACTGGGTGTTATACACAACCGATAAATTATACAACACTACATCTGAAAAAAAAAATCACTGTGTATTCTGAATGTGACAGATCACCTTACCCAAGGGACTCTTTTATCACATTAGAACTCAAAACTCAGCTAAAATGGGGATTCCACCTTTCTATGCCCACAAGTTAAGCAATGGAAGACAAGAGAAGAGAGAAGAGAAGAGCAGAGAAGAGAAGAGAGGAGAAAAGAAAAAATAGAGAAAGAAGAAACGAGAAAGGAAAAGCAAAGCAAGGCCTGGTTAATAAGAAACATATTATTAGCTTTACTACTTTAATGTAGATTGACATGTCCAGAGAAGATAATGATAAAGAGTACTAACATGTAATTAAGAATTTGCCCATGGGAATATTCCAGGGCTCTATCTCCTTACAATGCTTTCCCATCACTGCCTGTATAGAATATGACTCTGTTTCCTTCCTGTTTGTACACCTATGGGGAAATAGATAAGAATGGCCACCTGCACTTTAAGGTATCAGACGTAATAAGTGCAAGAGCTCAAGACATCAGCAGCCTGCCGGCTACATGGAGAACCAAGAGAATCAATACCCTGGAACCCTGTAATTGTACACTACTGTACCACTGCATCCCAGGTAGAGAAGGACCAGAAGCGAAGAACTCATTAACAATATACAGATCTCTCCCTGATATTTAGGAGCAACTTCAAGTCATACAATGGAAGTGACTTCCAAAAATCATCCTTGGCTGTGTATTTTTGAAGATTGCATGTAACAAAGGAGTATGATTGTCAGATATTTTATGTAATTTCAGTAGTGTTGTAGAAATTCCTAGAATATATTTCATTAATCATATTTAAAATTAAGCTAACAAATAGGGGGAAAAATGTTTAAGAATGCATGGTTACCTATGCCTGTCTCCAAAAATATTACACTAAGGGAGAAGAGACAAAGCATGTATTTAAAATATATAACCAACAGTGCAAGATAATATAGACTAAGTATCAAAGGAATAGCTTGCATCAGACCTAGACAGGAGGGACTGTGGCTGCCCAGTTTGAGTAAGGAAAAAGGTTTTCTGAAGAAAGGCAAATGCAAGCAAGACCTTGACTAGTTAGTAAAATTTTCAAGGTAAAAAGAAGGCAAGGCCACTGTAATTATTTAAAATATGCATGGATTTTTGTCCTTCCGCATTTATGTCTAAGATGAAGGAGTTATGTGTTCCTTTCAGTTCAGATAAAGCAAAAGGAGTCATGTCTTATTTTGCCTTAGACTGATTGCTTTTTACAAGGACTTTATATGGCCAGGGTGCCTGGGTGGTTTAGTCAGTTAAGCATCCGACTCTTGATTTCGGCTCAAGCCATGATCTCAGGGTTGTGAGATTGAGCCCTTTGTCAGGCTCTGTGCTCAGCAGGGAGTCTGCTTGAGATTCTCTCCCACTCCCTCTCTCTCTCTGCCTCTCACTCTCTCCCACCCCCACTCCTGCTCTTCCTCTCTCTCTCTCTCTCTCCCGGTTGCCCCAGCACCCCAAAAAATAAATCTTTTTTTTTTTAAAAAAGGACTTTAGATGACCAAAAATTAAAAAAATAAAATAAAAGGACTTTACATGGCCAGATGTTCAACTACTACAAAATCAATGTTCATAAATCTTCCCCCACATTAATAGAATATATGTGAAGAAAAGAAGGAAAAATAAGTGGAAGAAGGTCACTTTCATTTCCCTACCAACAGTGAGAGGTTGAGGTACCTACATTTCTGTGCTGGGGAGACTATAAACAAATGTAAAAGAAGTGTTGAAAGGATGTCCCAGAAGGAACAACCTCTACTTTCTACCAAAATCCATTCATGGAAGAGGGACAGTGCAGAGCAAAGAAGAATCTCCATTGACTGAACTGGGTAATTTGGAGTGAATACTAGTTTCCCCAACCATCCACTCATCATGTATCCCTTCACCTATCCACCCATCCAACCATCCCTTTCTTATGTCTTCAGTCCAAACATCCATCCATCTACCCATTCATTTGTATCACTAAAATAGTGACTCTTTGGTTCAAATAATAAAAAATAACAATTACCTGTCACCCAAAGCTTCTTTCATTAAAAAATCAAAATTCTCCTTCAATCCTTTGTTAAAATCTTCAGGTGGAAGCCAAGAAATAACTTGGTATGATGTTTCCTTCTCTGTAAAATCTAAAAAACACCCATGGGTTAAAAAGGTTAAATATGTCACAAAACATGGGTTAACACTAGCATGATAAGATCAATATTTGTTTGCTCAAATAATTTCATGTTTATTTGAATGTTTGCCTTTTGAACTATTTTTATAGGGTTTGGTTGCATTCTCATTCATTCACTCTTATGAAATGATAACATGTATTGAGAACCTTACACTAATTCAGGAGTGCTTCTCAATTTAAAGTTATGGAAGCTTCCATTTATTTTATTTTATTTTTTTAAGATTTATTTATTTGAGAGAGAGAGCACATGCAAGTGAGGAAAAGGGCAGGGGGAGAGAGAAAGAGGGAATCTCAAGCAGGCTCTGCTGAGTGTGAAGACTGTTAAGGGGCTCGATCTCAGGACCCTGAGATCATGACTTGAGCCGAAATCAAGAGTCATACTTAACTGACTGAGTCACCTAGGCGTGCCCTGGAAGCTTCCATTTAAAGCTTCCATAAGGGGGCGCCTGGGTGACTCAGTCGGTTAAGCATCTGCCTTCAGCTCAGGTCATGATCTCAGGGTCCTGGGATTGAGCCCCACATAAGGATTCCTGTTCAGAGGGGAGCCTGCTTCACCCTCTCCCTCCATCACTCCCCCCTGCTTGTGCTTTCTCTCTCTCTTTCACTCTCTCTCAAATAAATAAGTCATATCTTTAAAAAATTTTTTTAAAATAAAGCTTCCAGAAGGTACAGCTATTTGTCTCATTTTACAGGTGAGAAAACAAAGGTAATGGAAGATACAAAGGTAATTATCTTAAGCAAATTAAGATAATTTGTCAAAATTGCAAACATAGGGAAGTGACAGAGTCTGTTTGATTCCAGAGCCTCTGCTCTTTCTGTTTTAGAAAATCTCATTTTCATTATTTAGAGTGATAAATCCAAATAGCTCTTTGATTCAGTAAAAAGTACTAAAAAGGTTATATAAAATAGTAGACCTCTGTACCTCTACTTACTAGCATGGTTTCTCCCACATGCCCATGTGTAATGAAAAGTCTGAGTCCATTTCTGATGTTTGACTGCTGACAGTTTTCAAGCCCTATCTCCCACTCCCTCTTCAGTGCTTCACCTGGCCAAACTATTAAGAAAGTCAGCATGGTCCTACACTTGGCCCTAGTGGGAGTTTCAAACCATGCAAGTTAAGGCCAATGAGGGGGAACCCTCAACATATCCCAACTCTCTACCCACAATAAAAACTCAAACTAGTCATCCCTCCCTCCTCTGGAAAGCCATTTTTCAGATTCGCTTAGGAGCCTATCTTACTCCTCTTAATAAATAAATAAATAAATAAATAAATAAATAAATAAATAAAGCCTTATTATTTAAGTAATAAAAATTCCATACTCTCTTACACATGTATGCTTTCATCAGTCATAACTTCCAATCAAATTGTATGTAAACTGGGGACAGATTAATGCACAGCCTTACACATTAAAACTACCAAGCCCAATCTTAGTGAAATTACTGCTATCCAAGTATGTACTGGCAAATACTTTGCAATCATAGATTTGGCTAGTATGTTCTTCAGTACCTATGTCAACAGGCCCTCAATGTCAGTTTTCCTTCATCTTGGAAAGGACACATTGTACCTTTAACTAGTTGTCCATGAGGTATTTCAACAGTTCTACCATTGGCCACAATCTTTATCGGCAAGATCTTAACCACATACAACTTTCACCAGGAACCCTGGTAGGACATTATATTGAAATTATCCTGCTCTAAGGAGATTCATTTCACATACTCATTCAGGACAGAGAAACATTCCCAAAGGAGCTCACACAAAGGGATGTGCCATTGCCCCCATGCAAAGCTCAAGGCCTAGGACCTTGGTTAAATTCTGAGAATTATTTGATCAGTTAAGGCCTCTCTAATCTATGACACTATCAAGAAACAGCTATTGGGCCACCTGGGTGGCTCAGTTGGTTAAGTGTCTGACTTCAGCTCAGGTCATGATCTCGGGGTCCTGGGAACTGAGCCCCAAGTTGGGCTCCCTTTTGAGCTAGGAGTCTGCTTCTTCATCATCCTCTCCCTCTGCCCCCCCACTGCTTGTGTGTTATCTCTCTCTCTCTCTCAAATAAACGAACAAAATCTTTATTAAAGAAAAAAAACAGAAACAACTATTGACTCATGACACCACAATATCCCAACAAGTCCAAAAACTTTTAAGCCTTTTTGCAATCTGGAGGCAATATATTTCTGATTTATACATTTTCCTTAAATCCATTTATGCTTATTTTTGAAAATCAGCCCACTTTGAGTAAGGCCAAATAACAAAAAGATCGAGAATCTGTCCAAATTGCAATACAATAGGCATTGTCTTTAGTGCCCCCCATATTTGCATTCATTATAAAAGCTTCAGCAACCTCTTCCCATGCTTCCTGGAGTTCTCTAGACCATCTGTTGATAGCAGTATTAGTCTCCAATTGCTGCTGTAGTAAATTACTATCAACTTAATTGCTTAAAACAGAACAAATTTATTATCTTATAGTTCTGGATATCAGAAGTCTAAAATGAGTCTCACTAGGACAGGAGCAAGGTGTGCACAGGCCAACATTCCTTTTGGAGGCTCTGAAAAACAATCCACTTTCTTACCTTCCCATCTTTTAGTGTTTGCCTTCTTTCCTTGGCTCACGGCCTCCTTTAAACAGACAATGACATCATCCATCATCTGACTTTCCCTCCATCACCACATTTCCTTCTCTTACTCTCTTGTCATCTCTCTTTTTTTTAAATAAATTAACATATAGTGTATTATTAGTTTCAGAGGCAGAGTTTAGTGATTCATCAGTTGCATATAACACCCAGTGCTCATTACATCAAGTGCCCTCCTTAATGCCCATCATCCAGTTACCCTACCCCCCCCACCTTCTCAATCTTTTTTTTTTTTAAAGGACTCTTGTAATTATATAGAGCCCAAATGGATAATCAAGATAATCTTCCTGTCTCAAAATCCTTATATTAATCACATCTGCAAAGTCCCTTTGCCATGTGAGGTAGTATATTCATTGGTTCTAAAGATTAGAGCATATCTTTGGGTGGGAACATTATCTTCTACCACCATGTTCTACTCTCTGGACCTCAAACATTCATGGCCATATCACATACAAAATACAACACCCCATCCCAACATTCCCACAAGTCTCAAACCATCACATCATCAACTCATAGTTCAAAATTTCTTCTAAATATCACTAGCTTGAATGTCCCAAATTATATTATCCAAATAATTCAATCGAGTATGGACGGAACAGTCCAGATATGATCCATCTGTGGACCTACGAAAATTAGGAAACAAGTTCGTTGCTTCCAAGAAACATTAAGATACCAGTTACAGATATTATCGTTCAAATGGAACAAAATGGAAGGAAAATATGGATTTCTGGTCCTAAGAAATGTTGGCATCCAACCGCGCAGACAATGTTAGGTTTTAAAAACTGGAAATAACCTACTGTGACTTGACGCTCAGCCTTGTAGGCTTAAAGTTCTACCCTCTGTACGCACTGCTTGACATTTCGACTTCTCATTTGTTCTTCATGAAAGGTAGCATGAGTTCTCAGCTCAATAGTTTATGAGCGTTGTTTCTTACTTTGGGGTGGTTCAGGGGTTCTCTCATGTCACTCTTTCTCTGTCCTTTTAGTCCAAATTGGCAGTATTTATCCTGTATAAAATTCTCAAGTATCTTATGGATCTTCTGGGTATGTCATGGGAATTCACTCTGCTAGACAAGAGCTGCTATACAGATCTTTAAAAATAATTTCATCTCAACTTTTGGCTTCAGCCAACAGGGCTGAAGGGACTCATGATTCACACACCCAACCTTTAAAGAGCTCTGTGAGACTGAATATTCTGACCTATTCAGAGGCAACAGCAAGAGGTTATCCAGCCACACCGCTGGTTTTCTCTTTCTTGACAGCGAACCCCCTAACTTTAGAATCTTTTGCAATCTGGATAGGCTAAGGATTTCCAAAATCACTAAGTCCTCATTTCTTTATGCTTAATGGTTCTTCCTTCAATTTATCTCTTTCTACTCACATTTTACTATAAGAAGCAAGAAGTCCTTACCATCTATATTTTTACTGGAAGTGTGTTTATGATGATTTACATATTGTCTTAGACAATACAGATTTTCTCTACCATGCTCCTAACTTTCCTTCTTAGTCCTCATTAGCAGAGTTCTTATATTTTTTATTAAGACACATTAGCTTCAGGTGTAAAACATAATGATTTGATATTTTTATATATTGCAACAGAGTTCTTAACATCCACATTTCTACCAATAGTCTCTTCAAGACAATCTAGACTTATTCTATCACGCTTTTTAATATTTTTCCAGCCTCTATCAATAACCCAATTGTAATGCCAGATATTAGTTGGAGCAGTAGGATATGTGAATACTGAAGATTTTTGCTTCTTCAATCTGATATCATTTCTTTATTAAAGTAGTAAATAAATGAACAAGATGGAGAAGTGTGTCCAAACAAGGAGTTAATCAATGGTTTAAATGTTACAATACATTGAAATGGGCATCAGGTCAGAAATAATAACTCAATCATGTGTTTTCCCTATTTACAGACGTCTAGTCAAGCTCTATTCCTAAGGTAAAGAATTAATATATTGTTTCAAAGCCTCAGAAATACCTGTGACTGGGGAATATTGGAAGAAACTCTAGACTTTTAAACCTGGAAACTAAGAATAAAACTGAAGGGATCCAAAAGACATACAAATGGCCAACAGACACATGAAAAAATGTTCAACATCACTTGACATCAGGGAAATACAAATCAAAACCACAATGAGATACCACCTCACACCAGTCAGGATGGCTTAAATTAACAAGTCAGGAAACGACAGATGTTGGCAAGGATGCAGAGAAAGGGGGACCCTCTTATGTTGTTGATGGGAATGCAAGATGGTGCAGCCACTCTGGAAAAGAGTATGGAGGCTTCTCAAAAAGTTAAAAACAGAGTTATCTTATGACCCGACAATTGCACTACTAGATATTTATCCAAAGGATACAAACACAGTGATTCGAAAGGGCAACTGCCCCCCAATGTTTATAGCGGTAATGTCCATAATAGCCAAAATATGGAAAGAGTCCAGACGCCCACTGACAGATGAATGGATAAAGAAGATGTGATATCTATCTATAGATAGATAGATGGATAGATAGATAGATAGATACAGCAAGCTGTAATGGAATATTACTCAGCCATCAAAAAGAACAAAATCTTGCCATTTGCAACGATGTGGATGGAACTAGGGGGTATTACGCTAAGTGAAATAAGTCAGTCAGAGAAAGACAAATACTATATGAATTCACTCATATGTGGAATTGAAGAGACAAAACAGATGAACATAGGGGAAAGGATGGAAAAATAACCATAAGAGGTGCTGAACTCTAGGAAACAAAATAAGGATTGTTAGAGGGGAGGTGGGTTGGAGAAGGGATAACTGGGTGATGGGCGTTAAGGAGGGCACTTGATGTAATGAGCACTGGGTGTTATATGCAACTGATGAATCACTAAATTCTACCTCTGAAACTAATTTTAAAAAAACTGAAGGGATCCATGAACTTCCTAAATTGTTTATAGATTTTTGTGTACATATATTTATTAAAGGGGTAGAAGGTCTGTGGCTTTTATTAGTTTCTCAAAATTCATGGGAACTACCAAAATTATTTTTCAATCAATCTAAAATTTTAATTTAACTTTATTTCATTAAAATTTTTAATTAAATTTAATTGTAATTTTCAAAATTAAGAATAACTCCTTTGAAAATTAATACGCTACAGCTATTTAATCATGTCTGTGGTCAACACAGATTCAAAAGGGTATGTATATAAATCACGTTCAGTGAAGAATGCAGAACCTAATCTAGAAGGTGATTAAAATTATTTTAAGTAGGGACTCCAGTAGATATTTGTGCTCCAGTTTTCACAGCAGCATTATTCACAAAATCCAAAAGGTGGAAACAACCCAAATGTCCATCGACAGATGACTGGGTTAACAAAATGTGGTATATACTTACAATGGAACATTATTCAGTCTTAAAAAGGAAGGAAATTGTGAGCCATACTACAGCATGGATGAACCCTGAAGACATTATGCAAAGCGAAACAAGCCAGACACAAAAAGACAAATATTGTATGTTTCTACTTAAATGAGCTATCTAGAATAGCCCAACTATTAGAGAAATTAGTGGAATAATGATGACCAAGGGCTGCAGGCAAAGGGTAATTGGCAGATACCATATAATCGGCACAGAGTTCCCATTTGTGATGATGGAAATGTTCTAGTGGCAACAACAGTGATGGTTGCACAACGACATGAATGTACTTAAAGTCACTCAACTTACAAAACATGTGTAAGAGGTCAAGTCTATGCGGTGCGTATTTTACCACAATAAAAATCTTGAAAGAAATTTTCACAGAAAAAAAATTGTTTTAATAAAACCTGAACAATAACAAAGCCTGATCACCTTCAAAGTTTTACAAGTTTTCAGAATTTTATTCCTCCAAATGCTGCTTAAAATTGCATCGTTTTTTAAATCAAAGCCTGCGAAAATTTCAGATTGAGCAATCCAGAGCTTAAAGTCCTAAATCTATCCAACACTATTATTAACCTGGCATATCCCCTTGAGCAAACCATTTCAGTTCTCTGGGCTGCTGTTTTCTTGTCTGTCAACAGAAAAGATTTGATAAGATTTATTTGATCATTTTTGCTAAAATTCATTGGATTCAATGATTCAGTTAAGACCATCCAACACCATTATACACAAACTGTTGGGCAGTCATTGATTTTTCTAGAAAACAGAATCATCTCAGTGATAGATTCTGATCTTAGCTGGATAAATAAGGGACTTCCTAAGAAAGCTTTCTTAGATTTCAGATATCATAAAAGGAGAAAGTAATCAATATTAAAAAAAGTAATCTGTGATTTAAGAAAAGAAAATGGTATATTTGGCTGAACACTTCTGTTCACATGTTTTCAAGCTGTTATGAAGACCCATTTACCAAAATAATCTGTAATATATGGAGGATTGCTTGGGATGAAGTGGAAGGCAAGGTAAGGGAGGAAAATATGGGACTACAGAGTGTGGAGTGCTGGCAGACAGAGCCAAGAAGTTTTCCAACACCTTACATTAACACACACACACACACACACACACATTTTTCATTTTTTTCAGTCCAATTAGATTTTAAAAATAGTTTTCTAAGCAAAAGGCATCATTGTTTTACTCTACCCTTTGCATAGAGTAGAGGAAATAAAGAATTAATGGGAAAAGATACCTGATATAAATGAATTTCCTCTCTGGTGAAGCATAGTGACATTATGACCATGATCTTGGAGAATCTGAGACACCCGGTCCAGCAGTAGATGATGGCTTCCACCTAGGAACAATGTACAATTTCACTTTTGTAATGATGATAATAAAGTGCCTGAAGCTGAGAGGTTGAGAGATCTGGGAGATGAGAATTAGCAAACAGAAAGCTGTTGGTGAGTAGAGGAAGATGAGTGTCATCAGTCAGTCTGTCTATCTCCATTTGGGTAAGCCCCAGCCACTCACTCATAGCCCACTGGCCCAAATCTTGACTTTGGCAAACCTCCATCAGATCCTCTTTGTGACTGTGGTCACAAAAATGACCAAACATCAGTGTGACGATCTTCCCTGCTTATGCCTTAAGGAATTCCTGATCCTAAGTACATGCTAATTTTAGCCAGGGTTATGGAGACACTGTGCCCTAAAGAAATAACTGTGCTGGTGGAAAGTGTGGCTCTATATGAGTGTGAAGGGTTCCCAATGGACAATCACAGTTCATTCTGGAAGCTTACTCTTTGGAAATTTATGCTAATGTAGGAGCCAGAAACATGGGAAATTGAATATCAGTCCAAGAAAGAACCATTGGAGCAGAAGGATGCTGAGCCACCACTTAAAGCCAAAATCCTTGAGATCCAAATATACTTGGCAGGATGTTTCTCAGTTGGGGCCTGCATTTTGCTGAACATCAAATTAAGGCATTCAGAATAACCATGGGCCCTTCAGGTGGAACCACAGGATCCTCTATGCGTGAGAGATGGGGACATCACCCAACCTCAGAAAATCCTGGGATCCTAAGGAAACAGAAGCTTGGTCATCTGGGGGAGGTACAGGTTCTATCACACTAAATCTTACCCAAAACCATATGAATCATGGGACATTTTTCTTGAATCCATGAGTCTCAGTAGCAGAGGAAGTCAGACCAGGAGGAAAGGAATAGAATTTGCTCAAGTTGGGAAGTGGGAGTTGTTTGGAAGATGAACATCTCATGATCTGGGTCAGCAGAGAGGGAAGTCGGACCTCAGTAATGGTGTGTATTTGTGGAAATTACCCTAGTTTTTAAAATCCGTGCTTGTGTTGCCTGAGGTAACACGGATTATATACAACACAAACCCCTACCTCCCTCGGACTGCCTGCTCTGGCTTCACATTTAACCCTTGAAGAAAAGCATACAGGGGAGAACCCAACCCACAGAGGCAGCCATTCCTGAGGGTCTTGTGAGCCCAGTGCATTCTGGGGCAGAGGCGGGGCTTCCAGCGCCTCCCAACTGCACGTGCTCCCGCTGAGTCCAGAGGACACATGCTTTGAAGAGGTGAGGGAGCTCTTCCCGATCACCATTACTAACAATCCAAACAAAACAAACAAACAAAAAAAAAGAGTTCAAAAGGAGTTACAGGGTTTCTTAAAGAGTATTTTTTTTTTAATCCCCCACTGAAAAGTGCTTAAGACTGGAAGCTGTGGAGAAGCTGGTCTTGGGGTAAGAAACCCTGACTAAATTCCTGATGTGTGCCATTAGAGAGGCCTGCGGTGCTCTGGCAAAAGGCGCTTCATGTCCTGACCCTTAGTTTCCTGCTCAGGAAAACACTGTGCGGGCTCAGTGAGATTATTCACGGCTCCTTCCAGGTCTCAGATTGCCCCCATTCCCAGTGGTCTATACACAGTAAGTGACCTAGAAGAGCCCGCTGTGGTTGGAAATACAATCTTGGGAAAGCTGCATCTTATAATGACCCTTTATCCTGGTCCTTTTCCCTTTGTCCCTTTTCCTTTTCATCATCCCCCGAATCCTTCAAACACTTCTAGCAGCACGGGTGAAAGGAGCGGGCATTGGTGAGACCCGAACATCCAGGGTCCTGTCCCCTGCCCTGCCCAGTTCAACAGGTTTCCTCTGGATGAAAGCACTCCACCTAGGTATCATTGAAATACCTTCCCTGCTCCACCTTGGCTCCCATGCAGTGTCAGAAAATTAGTGCTTCTGCCCCTGTAAGCTCCTTTCCCTGGCCTCCAAGAGCTGGCAACGCTCCCACAGTAGCTTGGCAATTGCTGCGCACCACCGAGAAGTTTAGGGTGAGCCTCTGAATTTGCAGCCCGCTCCCTGGAGGAGGCAGCCCCGGGTCTCCAGCACTGGAAGGGATCTCAAACTTCTGGACCCATTCCTGCGCGCCTACGAGAGCAAATCTGAGTAGGAAGAGAGGGGAAAGGGTATTCTATTTTCTCAGGAAGTAGCTCCTTCACCTCTCGGTGGTAGGGGCTCCTCATTTCCCCACAACCCCCTCCCGCCTCTCCCTCCTCTAGCCTGCGACCCAAGCCCAGTCTGGAAAACACATGGAGTGACCGACCCTCTGACCCACAGCTGTTTGAGCCCTCCCGCGGGTGTCTGGGGCGCGCCTGTCTCATTCTCCCGCCAAGCACTCACCCACCAAAGACAGAGTTAGAATTTTGGCGGCCTCTGAGAGCAGGAACCCAGGCAGAAGGAAGCCGGCTAGCAGCAGCGCCCGCTGCCCCGCCATGCTCGCTCGGGTATGAGCCCGGGAGTCCAGCCCAGCGCGCAGAGCCCCGCGCCCCGCACGGCGCAGCGACCTGTGCGCCCTGAGGACACGCTCGGCTCGCAGCCAAGCAAACTCGCTGACGGCAGATTGCGAGGAGCTGAGAGAGAGAGATGGACCCCGCCCGCGTTCCCTTCTGTTTGCGGTTTCTTGCCCTTCTGCTCCTCCCCGCAGGGTGCTCGCACCACTGGCTAATGGGTCCTCACCCGCCTTAACCCCGGGCATCGGGAAGGAGGGGTAAGTGCGCTCTCCTTAACCCCTCCCTGTCCGTGTAGTCGCCACACTGTCAGCGGAGAAGGCCCTCCGAAGCAGGAGTGCAGGGACCTTAGTTAGGAAGCTGCTTCGCAGGTAGTTCCACCTCCATCTGACTCACACCCATCCCCGTTTTAGGGACCCTTCCCTGAATCTTCCCACCTCCTAACTGCTCTTTTGACCGCATACTGCCATCCGCAGCTCCATTTCCCTAGGTATTTGCTTAAAATCTCTGGGACACTACTCCCTAGAAGTAGTGTCTTCTCCCTGGGAGTAGCTCCTGTCTCCTCTCTAGAAGCAAATCGCGAAGAGAAGTCGACCTACCAATCCGGGGTTGCTTTCCGAAGACCTCTTAAGGAGGTCGTTTATTCATGAAGACGTGCTAGAGTCCTAACTCCAGAAGTCCAGGTCTTTACTGGGAGGTTTGAACCACTAAAGCTGAGACTATAATTCTGAGTGAGAATCATAAAAAAAGGACTGGGAATCTTTCCACAGTCTCCTCAGGCGCAAACTGAGGATATCTTGTAATTCCTCCTCTGGTAAGGTCAGCCCTGGCAAGCACAGGGCAAGGAAACCCCAGGAGGCATCTTTGCATTTTCTATCCTCAAAGCCAGACTGGCTCTTGTAAAGGTTGTCAGTGCAGCTTCCCTTACAGGCTTGAGTAACCAGGTAATGAATTCTGGACAATGAGGACAGAGTCTCTTTTCTAGGAAGGGGAGGATAATTCTGTGAAAACTTCTACTTTCCTGATTAACAAGCTATATTTCTTTGAAAGCTATATAGCTTTCTGAGCTTTGACAAGAGTTTACAGGAAAGGCAAATAGAAAATGAAAGGATTTGTAAAATACCTGTTTTATTTTTTTATTATAATTTTTTATTATGTTATGTTAGTCACCATACAGTATATCCTTAGTTTTTGATGCAATGTTCCGTGATTCATTACTTGCGTATAACACCCAGTGCACCATGTAATATGTGCCCTCCTTAATACCCATCACCAGCCTATCCCATTCCCCCACCCCCCTCCCCTCTGAAGCCCTCAGTTTGTTTCCCAGAGTCCACAGTCTATCACGGTTCATTCCCCCTTCTGTTTACCCCCCCTTCATTCTTCCCTTCCTTCTCCTACTGATCTCCCTGCTATTCCTTATGTTCCATAAATGAGTGAAACCATATAATTGTCTTTCTCTGCTTGACTTATTTCACTTAGCATAATCTCCTCCAGTGCCGTCCATATTGCTGTAAATGTTGTGTAATCGTTCTTTCTGATGTCTGAGTAATATTCCATTGTATATATGGACTACATCTTCTTAATCCAGTCATCTATTGAAGGGCATCTCGGCTCCGTCCACAATTTAGCTATTGTGGACACTGCTGCTATGAACATTAGGGTGCATATGACCCCTCTCTTCACTTTGTCTGTATCTTTGGGGTAAATACCCGGTAGTGCAAATGCTGGATCATAGGGTGGCTCAATTTTTAACTTTTTAAGGGACCTCCACACTGTTTTCCAAAGTGGCTGTACCAACTTGCATTCCCACCAACAGTGTAAGAGGGTTCCCCTTTCTCTATATCCTCTCCAACATTTGTTGTATCCTGCCTTGTCCATTTTTGCCATTCTAACTGGCATAAGGTGGTATCTCAATGTGGTTTTGAGTTGAATTTCCCTGATGGCTAATGATTTTGAACATTTTTTCATGTGTCTGTTAGCCATTTGTATGTCTTCATTGGAAAACTGTCTGTTCATATCTTCTGCCCATTTTTGATTTCATTATTTGTTTCTTGTGTATTGAGTTTGAGAAGTTCTTTGTAGACCTTGGATACTAGTTCTTTATCTGTAGTGTCATTTGCAAATATCTTCTCCCATTCCCTGGGCTGCTTCTTAGTTCTTTTGACTGTTTCCTTGGCTGTGCAGAAGTTTTGATCTTGATGAAGTCCCACAAGTTCATTTTTTCTTTTGTTTCTCTTGCCTTTGGAGATGTGTCATGAAAAAAGTTGCTGTGGCCGATATCAAAGAGGTTGCAGCCTACGTTCTCCTCTATGATTTTGATGGATTCCTGTCTCACATTGAGGTCTTTCATCCATTTGGGCTTTATCTTTGTGTATGGTGTGAGAAAGTGGTCAAGTTTCATTCTTTTGCATATAGCTGTCCAATTTTCCCAGCACCATTTATTGAAGAGACTGTTTTTTTTCCACTGGATGTTTTTTCCTGCTTTGTCAAAGATTGGTTGCCCAAAATGCTGAGGGTCCATTTCTGGGTTCTCTATTCTGTTCCATTGGTCTATGTGTCTGTTTTTGTGCCAGTACCATGCTGTCTTGGTGATCACAGCTTTGTAGTATAGCTTCAAGTCCGGCAATGTGATGCCCCCAGCTTTGTTTTTCCTTTTCAACAATTCCTTGGTGATTCGGGGCCTTTTCGGGTTCCATACAAATTTAAGGGCTGTTTTTTCCAGTTCTATGAAAAATGTCATTGGTATTTTGATCGGGATGGCATTGAAAGTGTAGATTGCTCTGGGTAGCATAGACATTTTAACTATGTTTGTTCTTCTGATCCATGAGCATGGAATATTTTTCCATCTTTTTGTGCCTTCTTCAATGTCTTTCAAGAGTGATTTGTAGTTTCTAGAATATAGATCCTTTACATCTCTGCTTAAGTTTATTCCGAGATAACGTATGATTTTTGGTGCTATTGTAAATGGAATGGATTCCTTAATTTCTCTTTCTTCAGTCTCATTGCTCGTGTATAGAAATGCAACTGATTTCTGAGCATTGATTTTGTATCCCGCCACATTACTGAATTGTTCTATAAGTTCTAGTAGTTTGGGGGAGGAGTCTTTTGGGTTTTCCATATAGAGTATCATGTCATCTGTGAAGAGAGACAGTTTGACTTCTTCTTTGCCAATTTGGATGCCTTTTATCCCTTTTTGTTGTCTGATTGCTGTTGCAAGGACTTCTAGTACTGTCATGAATAATAATGGCGAGAGTGGGCATCCTTGTTGTGTTCCTGATCTTAAGGGAAAGGCTTTCAGCTTTTCCCCATTGAGAATGATATTCGCTGTAGGCTTTTCATAGATGGTTTTTATGAAATTGAGGAAAGTACCCTCTATCCCTACACTCTGAAGGGTTTTAATCAGGAAAGGATGCTGTACTTTGTCAAATGCTTTTTCTGCATCAATTGAGAGATTCATATGGTTCTCGACTCTTTTCTTGTTGATATGATCTATCACACTGATTGATTTGTGAATGTTGAACCACCCCTGCATCCCAGGGGGTGAATCCCACTTGGTCATGATGGATAAATCCTTTGAATGTACTGTTGGGTCCTATTAGCTAGGATCTTGTTGAGAATTTTGGTGTCCATATTCATCAGGGATATCCGTCTGTAATTCCCCTTTTTTGATGGGGTCTTTGCCTGGTTTGGGGATCAAGGTAATACTGGCCTCATAGAATGAGTTTGGTAGTTTTCCTTCTGTTTCTGTTTTAAAAAAGCTTCAGGAGAATAGGTATTATTTCTTCTTTGAATGTTTGGTAGAATTCCCCGGGGAATCCGTCAGGCCCTGAACTCTTGTTTTTGGGGAGGTTTTTGATCACTGCTTCAATCTCTTCATAATTAATCTGTCTGTTTAAAATAATCAATTTCTTCCTGTTTCAGTCTTGGTAGTTTATAGGTTTCCAGGAAGGCATCCATTTCTTCCAGGTTGTTTAATTTATTGGCATAAAGCTGTTGATAAAAGTTTCTAATGATCCTTCCTATTTCATTGGTGTTGGTTGTGACCTCTCCCCTTTCATTCATAATTTTATTAATTTGGGTCCTTTCTCTATTCTTTTGGATAAGTCTTGCCAGTGGCTTATTGATCTTATTTATTCTTTCAAAGAACCAGCTTCTAGTTCTGTTGATCTGCTCTACTGTGCTCCTGGTTTCTAATTCATTGATCTCTGCTCTAATCTTGATCAACCTCTTTTTCGTGTGTGGGTTAGGCCTGTTCTTCTGTTCCAGCTCCAGCTTCTTGAGGTGAGAATATAAAAACTGCATTTTAGATTTTTCTATTCTCTTGAGTGAGGCTTGGATGGCTATGTATCTTCCCCTTAGGACTGTCTTTGCAGTGTCCCATAGGTTTTGGACCGATGTATTTTCATTGTCGTTGGTCCCCATAAATTGTTTAAATTGATTTTTAATTTCCTGGTTTACCCAATCATTCTTGAGCAGGATGGTTCTTAGTTTCCAAGCGTTTGAGTTTCTTCCAAATTTTTCCTTGTGATTGAGTTCCAATTTCAAAGCATTGTGGTCTGAGAATATGCAGAGAATAATTTCAGTCTTTTGGTATCGGTTGAGACCTGTTTTTTGACCCAGTATATGGTCTATTCTGGAGAAAGTTCCATATGCGTTCGAAAGGAATGAGTATTCTGTTGTTCTGGGATTTGGTGTTCTGTACATATTTATGAGGTCCATCTGGTCCAGTATGTCTCTCAAAGCTCTTGTTTCTTTGTTGATTTTCTGCTTAGGTGATCTGTCTATTGCTGATAGTGGAGTGCTGAGGTCCCCTACTATTAACGTATTATTCACTATATGTCTCTTTATTCTGGTTAAGAGTTGGCTTGTGTATCTAGCTGCTCCCCTGTTGGGGGCATAGATATTTATAATTGTCATATCCACTTCTTGGATACATCCTTTAAGAATAATATAGTGTCCTATTGTATCTCTAACTACAGTCTTTAGTTTAAAATCTAATCTGTCTGATATGAGAATTGCTACCCCAGCTTTCTTTTGAGGTCCCTTGGCATGAAAAATGGTATTCCATCCCTTCACTTTCAGTCTGGATGTATCTTTAAGTTCAAGATGAGTCTCTCGTAGACAGCAAATGGATGGGTCATGTCTTTTTATCCAATCTGCAACCCTGTGGCATTTTAGGGGAGCATTTAGGCCATTCACATTAAGAGTGATTACTGAGAGATATGATTTTAATGATGTCATGTTGCCTGTGAAGTCTTTGTTTCTATAGATTGTAAATTTCTGTTCTGTATCACTCTTGAGGCCTTTTTACTTTTATAGAACCCCCCTTAATATTTCTTGTAGGGCTGGTTTGATGGTTACGAATTCCTTCAGTTTCTGCCGTTCCTGGAAGGTACTTATCTCTCCAACGATTCTGAATGACAGCCTTGCTGGATAAAGGATCCTTGGCTGCATGTTCTTCTCAGATAGAGCTTTGAAAATGTGCTGCCAACACTTCCTAGCCTGCCAGGTCTCTGTAGACAGGTCTGACGTTATTGTGATATTCTTCCCTCTGTACATAAGGATTTTCTTCCCCTGGCCTCTTTCAATACTGTATCCTTGGATATAATATTTGCGAATTGCACTATGACATGACGTGGTATAGGTCTGTGGTCATTGATCTTGGGAGGGGTCCTCTCTGCCACTTGGACACGAATGCTTGTTTCCTTTGTCAGATTAGGGAAGTTCTCAGCTACAATTTGTTCAAATATCTCTTCTAGACCTCTCTCTCCACCCCCTTGGGGACGCCGATGATTCTGACATTGGAACATTTCATTGAGTCAGTAATCTCCCGTAATCTACATTCTTGTGATTGGATTTTTTTTGAGCCAAGTTTCTGTTTTAACTTTCTCTTCTACCATCCCATCCTCCAATTCACTAATTTGTTCTTCTGCCTCATTTACCCTGGCTGTCAGAGCGTCTAGTTTAGACTGCAATTGATTCATAGCATTTTTAATTTCTGTGATATTCGCTCTCATTTCTGCCCTTAGAGATTCTATATTCTCTTTAATATTTTCGTTAATATTTTTTTCAAACCTACACATCATCTTGACCATTGTTACCCTGAACTCCATTTCTGACAATTTGGTTATATCCATATCCATAATTTGGCAGTGGCCAAATCCCAGCCTCTGTCTCAGGACAGAGAGATCGCAGTCCGCTCTCCACTGGGGTCTTCTGGCCACTTTAACTCTTTTTCTCAGTGCTGCCCAAAACCCTGCAGTGTCCCGGGATGTGCACCCCACAGCCCGTGTCCCAGCCCTCACTTCCAGGGCCCGCACGTCTCTGTCCTTTGTGTTTCTAACACCACCAGCCGCCCCCAGTTCCCGCGTGCGCTCCCGACCTTCCTGTTTCAGTGTGGTTCACATGCGCTCCAGAGCGCCGGTTTTCAGTCTGGTTGTGTGCATGCTCCCGAGCTCTTGGTTTCAGTCTAGTTCGAGTGAGCGCTCTGGAGCTCTGGTTTTCAGACTGGTCGCACGCGTTCCCAGGCTCAAGGTCTCAGTCTGCTCTCTCCCGGGTGCTGGTCCGGGAGCCCTCCCGCTCCCCCGTGCAGGTGGCTACCGCTTCCTGGTGCCCAAGCGCGGCAGCTCCCTCCCCCTTCCGTTTATCTTCCGATATCTGTGCACAGATTCATGGCTCCCCGCTTCGTACCTCAATACTCAGCGCTGGAGATGTTCGTTTGTAGAGATCCAGATGTATCTTCCTGCGTCTCAGGCTGATTTTATGGGTGTTCAGGATGGTCTGGTAGATATCCAGCTCAACTCAAGCGACCAGCAGAAGAAGGGGTCCCCTACTCCTCTGCCATCTTTTCTCCCTCCCTCTGTAAAGTACCTGTTTTAGGTGTTATTTCAAGTGGTAGGGGCAGGAGTGAGGGAAACAGGCTGAGAAGATACTGGACATGGAGGCTGGAATGGTTCAGGCTCAGTGCCTCAACGAGGAGCATGACAAGGAAAGTGGCTTCAAGCCTTAAAATATGAGGGTCACTGGTCCAAATTATCCTGGGACAAAAATCACAGAACAGCCCTTGCTGACTGGCAAATAAAGACAACCATAAGGGCTGAATAAAGAGTTCCAATTTTAGGAAGAAGCCAATGAGAAGGAATTGCAACAAAATTAACAAGTGGATATGATGTGGAGAACAAGAATTGCCAGAATCAGTGGGAATTTCATAAGAAATGGTAACACCATCCCCCCATACTCTTCTCCTATGGCTACACTTGGCATCAGGCCTTCTTCAGCTTCCTGGCCCCACACAGCCAGCTGACCACCACACTCAGTAGCTTCCAACAGAGCCACACATTGCCTAGGATGACCACCAGCAGAACAAGATGTTGAGAAGGTACTGTTCATGCTGCAGCTGCTGAGATGGGTGGGGCTGGAGGTGTCCTTGCCTCCCCATCTGGAGGTAGATCCAGCCCACCAGCCCCTGGGTGTCAGGGGGTAGGCGTGTCTGATGATGCTGGCAGCCACTGCTGCTGATTTCTACCTGTTAACAGAGACAGAGGGGGCCGTTACAACATTAGATGACGGTTCTCAGCAGCTTAGGCTGGACAGAGAAGGCTGGTTTTCAGGTAATTATAATCTGGCCCTGAAATTTACCAGCTGGGCGCCTATAAACAGTTTAATTTTATAAAGATTCCTGTATGCACAGAATCCAAATTAATGCTGAAAGGTAAAGTTTGCCTAAGTCAGTCACTGTCTTCACGGAGTTCATGATCTACTAGACCAAAAGATACCCAAAATGTTGCTAGGTGTGCTCATTGCTAACAAATCACCACTGTTTATAATCCTTTCAGTGGAGACAGCTAGGAAATACATGGTTATAGATATAGATATCAAGATCCTATTTGTTTCTCTACTTATTGATGCTGTAGCTATGTCTATTACCTAGTTACAAAAAATCAGTTTATAATTTATACTGATATCTCAGTTCAATACATCACAGCGGTTGTTCTAATCTTCCCCATTTCCACATTTGTAATTTTCTTTTCCAAAAGTAAGAAACAACATCAATACATTTACTCATTTGCTCTGTGCTATCATGCCTAGAAAGTGAGGTCAAATATACTAACCCACACAATGGTGAAAAACCTACTCAACAGACAAGTTTTGTTTGCAGTTTTTGTTGTCTTTAGACTGGATATACTCAGTTGACCCTTGAGCAAATGGACTTGAACTGCATGGGTCCCCTGCAGTTCTAAAGCAACTGCATTGCTTGTATGTGGATTTTTTTCAGTATATACAGTACAGTACTGTAAATATATTTTCACTAATGATTTTCTTAATAACATTTTCTTTTCTCTAGCTTATTTATGGTAGTGTATAATACATATAACATATACATGTGGTATATGTAATACATGTACTAGTAATACATATACATCTAGTATATAATACTTACAACGTACAAAGTGTATGTTAATCAACTCTTTATGTTATTAGTAAGGCTTTTGGTCAACAGTAGGAAATTAGTAGTTAAGTTTTGGGGGAGTCAAAATATATGCAGATTTTTTACCATGTGAGGGATTAGCTCTCCTAACCCCATGCTATTCAAGGGTCTATAGTACTAACAAACCAAATTCAACAGCATATAAAGTTGATTACATACCAATACCAAGCAAGATTTATCCTGGAATGCAAAGAGGGTTCAACATATGGAAATTGATCAATGTAATACACCACTTTAACAGAACAAAGGAAAAAAATTGATGCAGAAAAAGCATTTGCCAAAATTCAACACCCTTTCATGATAAAAACATTCAATATAATAAAAGCCATAAATGAAAAATCCGCTGCAAACTTCATACTCAATGATGAAAGACAAAGCTTTCTCTAAGATCAGGAACAAAGAAAGGATGCTTGTTTTTACCACTTCTATTCCACATAGTACTAGAAGTTCTAGCCTGAGCAATTAAGCAAGAAAAAGAAATAAAAGGCACCCAAATTGGAAAGCAAGAAGTAAAATTATTTCTATTCACAGATGACATGATCTTACATGTAGAAAATTCTAAAGATTATACACACATACACACACACACAGACACAAACTTGTTTGAACTAATAAATGGATTCAGCAATATAGCAAGAATACAAAGTAAGCCACAAAAATCAACTGCATTTCTATGCTAACAACAAACAATCTGAAAAGAAATCTACAAAGCAATTCCATTTACATAGCATCACAAAAAAGTGAAATACTTAGGAATTAACTTAGCCAAGGAGGTGAAAGACTTGTACAATGAAAACTGCAAAAGATTGCTAAAAGAAATTAAAGAAGATACAAATGGAAACACATCCTATATTGGTGTGGAGCTGTAGCACCGATCCTGCAGCTCCCTCCTTCAGCTTCTGTGAGTTCTGGGCCAGGTGCACATGCAGCTCTGTGATAAAGAGGCCAGCTTCTCTGATAGGTCCCCCAGCACATTGAGGTTGGAGGTATGAGAGACATTACATGGGTTCTAGTCATCCCCAGAAGTCCCAGGTCATCCTTGCTGGTTTCAGTTTATTCCTGCTCTCATCCTCATCCACTTTATTTTTCCTCACAGCCAGTCTGACTGACTTAAATATCAATACTAGAAGCTTACATGAGATGTTCCACCTGCTGCCTCAAATATGTAAGGTCTAGCCCAAATGATAAGTCTTTTTTTCTATATAATTCATAGTGTTCTTTCTTCTCTGATCAAAGCCTGACCTAATATTCCTTTTCCCATCCTGCTTACTAAACAAAACTCAATTTTATTTGGGATTAAACTTACAAACAAAAGGAAAAGGCTCTACATTTTCCAGCCTCTTTTGTAGCTGGGATCATCATGTGACATAGTTCTGCTTAATGAAAGTTAAATGGGAGTCACTGAATAGTTATAGCTTTCAAGGCTGACATGCACTATTAGGCTTCTACTTCCTGCTGTGACTAATTTCTGCAAACTTGGTGGCTTAAAGCAACATGACTTTATTATCTTACACTTTTGTAAATGTTGGTTTTATGGGCTAAAATCAAGGTGTTGGCATGGCTGTGCTCCTTTTGGGGACCCTAGGGATGGATTCATTTCCTTGCCTTTTCAGTTTCTAGAGGTCCACATTCCTTGGTTCAGAGCTCCTCTTCTGTCTTCAAAGTCAGCTACATTGCATCTCTCTGGCCATGCTTCCATGGCCACATCTCTCTCTGCCTTTCCTCTCCTTCAACTGTAGAGGGCCTTTGTGACTGCATCAGGCCCACCAGATAACCCAGGACAATCTCCCTATTTTAAAGTTAGCTGATTAGCAATCTGAATTCCATCTGCAATCTTAATCACCTTCGCCACGTGACCTAACATACTTACAGGATCCAGGTATTAGGACGTGGACATTTGCGGGGAGCCATTATTCTCCTTGTATCACACAGAATTCTTTTTTTCCTCCTTCTTCCTTGCCTAGAGCACATATCTTCTGGCTCCAGCTACAGCATGCACACAGCACCCATGAAGAAACCTTGTGATGGAAGCAACCAGCAAGAGTGGCTAGCCAGAAAGGTAAGAGGGGACCGGGGAACTGTTGACATTAGGGAACTGCCATTCTAGTTCCACATTTCCAACCTCCAGCCATCTTTCATGTAAGAATGAAATAGACTCTTCATATGTTTAAGCCACTAATTTTTGAACTTCTATGACAACTAGTCAATTTAATTTCTAGTGTTACATAATATATAGGAAGGTCCATTGCTATGAAATGAGAAGGGGATGGAATTCTTTTCCTGATCAAAATAGTCTTTGAAATCACCACATATCCTGCTGCCTGAATCACAAAAACATATTAAGGCTAAGCACAACTCTCATGGTCCTGTTTGACTTTCTCATAACCCTATTTTAGAAAGCAGGTGTCATGGCAAGATTTCATGAAAGTAGAAACTATGGAACAAACTGTAGGCCCTATGTGTGGTCAGCAGAGATGGTGGTCCCTGCAGGAAGGGATACTATAGCTGCAGTGGAATTCTGGGAGGGAAGATTGTGGGAGAGAGTGTCTGCACATACTTACGGGGCCTCTTTCTGGAACTTTGAAGAGAGCTCAGAAGAAGAGGCAATTTGGGTTTGTCTTACTAAGTTCTGGCTGTTATAGCAAAACACCATTAATCTGGTAGCCTATAAACAAAAGAAATTTGGGGCGCCTGTGCGGCTCGGTTGGTTAAGCATCTGCCTTAGGCTCAGGTCATCATCCCAGAATCCTGGGATTAAGTCCTGCATCGGGCTCCCTGCTCAATGCGGATTCTGCTTCACCCTCTCCTTCTGCCCCCATCTCATGATTTAGCTCTCTCACACACACTCTCTCTCTCAAATAAACAAATAAAATCCTTAAATTAAAAAAAATTAAGAAAACAAAAGAAATTAATATCTCATCATTCTAGAGGCTGAGTAGTCTGAGATCAGTGTGCCAACTTGGTTGGCTTTGGGTGAGGACTCTTCCTGGCTTGTAGATAGCTGACTTCTCATTTTATCCTCACATGGTAGAAAGAGAATTAGCTAGTTCTCTGGCCTCTTCCTATAAGGACACTAATATTCACGGGGCCTCTATTCTCATTACCTAATTGCCTCCCAAAGGCCACACTCCCAAATACCATCACATCGGGGTATGGTTTTCAACATACAAATTTAGGGGAAACTTTCAGTCCATTGCAGTCCCAGAAGCAGACCCTGAGATAAGGACTTGAGTACAAGTAGTTTATTTGGGAAATGCTTGGGGACACTGGTGTGAAAATGGGAAACTGATACAGAGAAGGAAAGTCAGTCAATAAAGGGTGACTCAATAAGTCAGTTACCATAACTTAATTCCATAGGAAAACTGCAAAACGGTACAAAAAACATGACACAAAATTATTCCACAAGAAAGGAAAGGGAATTGGGCTCTTTATATGCTAAATCCCAAGAACTGCTGGTTAAGGGTCGCTCCCAAGTTTGTTTATTAACTGGAATTTCCAGACTGTCTTATACATGGGCAACATAGCCTCCCACAGGTCTGGGGAAAGGATCACTCATGCTCAGAGTTGCAGATATTGACCTCTGGCACTCGTAAGAGCACACTGGAAAGTCCAGAGCATAAAGTAGGATTTGACAGTATCTACTACAGGGACGGAGGCAAGAGTGAGAGAAATAGACTGAGAAAGTGGCTGAATCAGGAGGCTAGAATCATCGGAGGATAGTGCCTAGGAGAGAAGAGTGATGAGCTAGGGACAAGGTTTTAAATCTGAAAAGTAGGACAAATCACACAGGGGCATAAACAAAGCATAGCCCCAGCTATTCAGTAAGCCAAGAAGCCAAAGAGTTCTGACAAGAAAATGTTAATAGAGAAAGAAACATCCATGGGTGATATATGCAACTAATCAACTATTGAATTCTACCTCAAAAACTAATGATGTACTATACTGTGGCTAACTGAACAACAACAACAAAAAGAAGCAGGTTGTGCTAATATAAACAAGAGGAGTTGATGTCAATTGGAGCCAGGGTAGTGGGAGACCAGCATGGTCTATGCTAGTGTGAGACATACTAAGAACCAGTGAATTCCCAACACACCCAGCCCTCGGATGCATCCACGTCACATCTGTTTCAGCTTCCTGGCCCCACACAGCCACCCGACCATGCCTAGCAGCTTCCCAGACAGCTAAATGGTGGCCAGGGTGACCACTAGCAGGAACAAGAAGACGTCAAGAAAGTACTGCTCATGCCACAGCTGCTGGAAGGCATGGGACTTGAGGCGTGCTGCACCCCCTGTCTGGAGGATGTGGTCAATCCAGCCCACCAGCCGCTGGCTGGGGGTCAGGGGGTGAGAGCCCCTGATGATGCTAGCAGCCATTGCTGCTGATTTGTACCTGTTGGCAGACACACACACACACACACACACACACACACACACACACAGTATACATATATAAATATACGTCTCTGTGTGTGTATATATACACACATGCTATAGACAGTTTGAAGGAATGTCCAAAAGCCAAATGTTAAACATTCAGCTGACTTGCTGAAGTTAATTCTGATCACCGTAGAAAGAACTTCTGAAGAATTCCCAGATAGGGCTTTTCTTGAAATGCTCATGTCCTAAATGAAATTAGGCGATTAAAAAATAAGTTTTAAATTAGCAGATCTTTTAGGTTATAAATTCTAGAGCAACAAACAATTCTATAAAACTTGAATTATGATATAATAAAATCTCTATTACTCTTCCTTATGTTCCATATTTAAATTCTTATAAATTTTAAATGGAAGACACCTAAATTTTTGGCCTAATAAGCTGCAAAAACAGAGTTACAATTTACTGAAATGGAGATTTACAGGTTTAGGGGTGTCAGGAGCAGGGCAAGGTTGCTATCTGGTCACGTTAAGTTTGGGATGCTTACCTGATAGCAAAGAAGAAATGTCAGTTTAGGAAGGTAAAATGATATACTGCCATTAGCAGAAAGGTTGGGCTGCAGTTATCCACTTGAGAATCAACATTAGTCTACAGAGGGGATTTCAAACCATAAGACTGGACGAGCATCCCAAGAGTGAACCGTGGATTAGAAATTAGATGAGATCCAAGCACCAGACTTTGATCTGGAGCCCGAGCACATTTGGAGGTGTGGTGTTGAAGAGGCACCAGCCACGGAGACTGAGAAGTGAGGGGTAAGAACTAAGAGTGTGGTGTCTGGGACCACTCAAAGCAACTGTTGAAAGTGGAGCAGTCATCAGTTGACATAAATGGTGCTGATGGGGTAGGTGAGGTCAGAACTGAGAAGTGGGCACAGGCTTGGGCTGCATAGATGCTACTGGTGACCTGCGTGAGAGCAGTTTTGTGGAGTGAGAGCCTTACTGAGACAGGTGGACAAAAGAAACAGGAGAAAGAGAGTAGCACCACAGAGCCCAGGTGACTCCTCGAAGGGGTTTTACAGCAAAGCGAGGCAGAGACTTGAATAGAGCTACAGGAAGGTAGGCTCAAGTTGAGAACTATTCACAGTTAAATTTCTGGATTCTGATTATGGTACCGTGGTTATGTAGAAAAATATGTCATTCATAGGAGAAATACGCTGAAGTATTTAGAAGCAAGGTGTCATGATGTCAGCAACAAAGTCTCAAATGATTCTGCAGATATATATCTATATCTATAAATATAGATAGATATAGATAAATATAGATATAAATACATATATATATACACACACATATATTGGCATATATTATTATTCAACAAAATGTATGTATATATATAGAGAGAGGATACAATATGGCAAAACGTTAAGAAATGGTAAATCTAGGTAAAGGGTATTGTGCTGATTGTATTATTCTTGCAACTTTTCTGAGAGTTTGAAACTTTTAAAAATAAAAAGTTGAAGAAAAATATAGAGTTAGTATAGCAAGTGTTGTTGCTTTTTTTTTTTTTTTCCAAAAGTGTTCCAGGAGAAAGGGAAAATGAACAATGCAGGAGGGAGGGGGAGAATTGCAGAAACAAGGGTCTTGAGTAAGTGACAGGATGGGATCCTCTGCCCCAGGCCAGGGCTTGGCCTCCGTAGGGACAGAGCAACAGGAGGGGCACAGGAGAAGGACAGACAGGTAGGCAGCCAGGTGACCAGGCACGTAGGTAGATCTGGCAGGTAGGGTGGTAGATTTTATGGTTAAAACATGTGAACAAGTTCTTTGCTGGTATCTTCTTTTTTTGTTTTTCCTTCAGTAAAAGAAAACAAAGAAGAGCATATGCTGAGAAAGAGCAGGGAGAAAAACCTGTTGGAGGTTCGAAAAGATAAAAGTAAAACAATAGTAGAAAAGTGGGTAAGAAAGATGATTAGAAAAATACAATCAGGTTGTCAGGCTTGTCGAGTGCCCATGTCAGGCCTGCGGTCATGAATTTAAGTTGCCACCAGTCAGGGTGGTTGTGAGTTTCCTCTTTCTGGGGAGGCAGGCGCATAGTAGTAAAGAGGACCACAGGCACGTGACAGTTAAGGCATCTCGGAAGGCTCAGGGACAGAGGAAGAAAGCCCATAGCTTCTGAACTGCCCAGATATGTGTGCAGACCAGAGAACCACCCTGATACACAAATGACTGAATCCAAATGTCTTGATTCTAGATACAGTCTGCACCATTTAATTTATGTATTTGCAAATACTAACTGCTTGCCAGGAAGCGGGCTAGAAGCTAAAAGGGTCCTGGGGAATGCTGGTGCTGCCCTTCATTAGGCGTCATGCTGAACATCATCGAGGAATGAGTCCAGGCGTGGAGTGATTCCTCCACAAGCAGCAGGTCTTGGCCTTTCTGGGTATTAGACCCTATTGACAAACTGATGAACATTATAAAAACATACTCTAGGAAATGTATATATGCAAACACATACCATTCACAATTTTATATTTCTAGGGGTTCATGAGGCCCAGGAGCCTAACTATACGCTTGGGCCAAGAATCCCTGATGTAGAGGACTAGTATTTAGTTATTCTTTACTTGTTCAACAATTACTTATGGAGTGCCTACTGTGCACAAAGCAGTGAGAGAGGCCATGATAAATGAGAAAGATATGACCCTACTCTCAAGGAGCCTACATTCTAGTTGGAGGGAAGAGTCCATAAACAAGTAAACTAATAAACAGAGCAATGCAAAGTATGACACATGTTGTGAAAGAAATTATATGGAATAACTGGCATTGATCAGAGAAGGCCTCTCTGAAGAGGTGACATTGGAGCTAGATGGAAAGAATATTCCAGAACAGCTAAGATCAAAGACCTCTAGAGGAAAGAGTGATGTGTTTGAAGAAGTAAAAGGACGCCCCTGTACCTGGCTAGAATTTTACGTTAAACATCTCAAGAGAAACAAAAACTCTAAAAAGAGAAACTCTTGTAAGTTTCTTTTAAAGACAGAAAGTTCTTCCTGCCAACTACCTTAAATTGGTCTTATTGAAATATAAGACTCATTTCTTCAACTCGGTATTCAGTAAAAATAGGTCAGGTGGTATCTTAGTTTAGCTGAGTTTTAGCCTCTATGAGGGGGGGGAAAAGAACCTTCCAGCCAGTTCCCCTGGTGCTACCCCGAGGGCTCCATACGTATCTTTTGTCTCCCATGACTTGTTTTATCTTTAGAGCTAAGGTCTCTGCCTTGAGCTGCTCTATCAGAATGGAGACACCCATGTTTTTGGCTTCTACTCGGAGTAGGTTTCCAGGCTGGTCTGAGAAGAGAGGAATCCCCACCAAGGGCACATCATGATGGATAGACTCCATCAAGCTATTCTGCCCTCCATTAGTGACAGGTAGGTGGATGCTGGGGTCAGCTTGGACGAAGAAGAAAGAAAGCAAGGTAATGCTGGAGAAAGGATTTGGGAAATCTGGAACAGCAGCCATGTCCGGGAAACATGCAGGGGGCTCTAGAGGTATTTGGGAACAACTTAAAGAGTCAGTTCCTTGGAAGACACTCTGTGAGCACCCTCAGAAACCAGGATCTAATACCTGAACCAGAGTCCAGCTAAAGCTAAAAATGCAGAGAGAGCACGAAGGTCGGCATGTACCACCGTTCATCCGTTTATTCCTTCATCGTCTCTACATCATTTTAAAGCAGGGATTATGCCTTATACCTTAGCACTGCCGGTCCCTGTCATGCTGCCTCTCTCTTATTTGGAGTAAAATAAAACGTTGATGAGGAGGGGCTTATCTAGCCCAAGGACTTAGGAACACTTAAAGTGTTTTTGGAAAATGCAATCTGTGAGCTCTGCCACAGCTACTGAAATACATTTGCAGGGACAGAATCAAAAACTTGTACCTCCAATTCACTGAGTGAGTCTGATCCAATCTGCAGCTATACACATGAGGCATCCCCAGACTGCAGCACCGGCCAGAGAAAACCCCCCTTGAGGATATGGTAGGACATCTCAGGACAATGAGGAATTTTATCGCATTAGAAAGACACCCTGGCACCCAGGTCTCTCAACTCCTCATGAGAAGGAACTGGGTCGGTGCCTGTCGGGGGTCTGTGTGTAATGAGCACGTGGCTTCAGGACACTGCACACCAGTGACTTCCTGCTGTGCACAGTTATGTCTCAGAACATTGACAGGCACTTCTTGGAAGGTGTCTGAGCCCGATGACCTACCAATTGCAAGGGGCCACAGTAACCCCACTTGAATATCACTAGTGGCTACAGATAACTGGTCTGGGTTACAAATGAATGAAGTGACCCCAAAATGCCAATCTTTCCTGGTGCTTTGATTTTTGCTAACAGATGCTTTCCTTTTCAAGGATGGTGGAGTGCCCAGGTAAGAGTGACAGCTGCAATAAAGCCTAAAGAAAAAGGAGAGAGGGAGGGGCTGCTGCTTGTAGAGGGAGGAAGTCCTTACCCACAAGGTCATTCTGAGAAGGCCAGTCCACAATTTTCACATTGGCTACCAATTTGACATCTTTGAGCCAATAAGGCTTACACATCCATATCGCCCTCTGAGGAAGGTGGGCAAAGGCAGCATTCATCTCCGTGAGGCCTTCCTCAGCCTGTTGGGTGCACGACGTGGAGCCCAGTGTCACAAGAACACAACCTACATCTGCAACCTGGCAGTAAATTCTGAAATTCCTGAGAGAACAGAAAAAAGAATCATACCATTCATGGAACACACATCTGAACTCTCTGTGTTTCCCTTGTTTAGAATAAATTGAAACCTTTCTCTTCCATAGGCTAACATGTGCTGGGTGGCCTGGAAGAAAGAGATTTTTCTGAGCCTTGATTTATCCTTTCTCTCCAGGATCACAGGAAGGGTGTATGTTTTCTCTGCAGGCTTTATACCTTCATGAACTACGCTTCACTTTCCTCTCTTGTTGGTCAGGAGGGAAGACAGGAACAGTTTTTGATAGTATCCTTCAGAGGACAATGTGAACACCTTCCCTCATCCTACACTATGGGCTTCCCCCAGAAGAGACTGGGAGGTAAGCTGGATTCCCAAATGATCAGGAGCTGGATCTCACCCCTGTGAGGGAGGCAGCAGAAATATATAGTGCTGGAAGATGGTCAGAGAGATCCATGTGTCCAAATGATACAATATGACCTCAAATTCTCAGTTTTCTAAAGGTTTCCAGTGACTTATGTGGGCTTTGCCACAATGCAAGCTAAGTTCACGGGTATTTGTGCCCCTCCCAACCTCCACTCTCTCCATATGATGTTCTATGGGTACCCTTTTGAGAGGGCCTGTAATCTCTGCTCTCTCCTTTTTCTGGGCTTCCAGAGTCAGCCACTGCTGACTCATTCACTTGAGCTCGTTCCTTTCCCCATGGTAGTGGCTGCTATAGGATGAGGGAGGACCTAACGAAAAAGATGACGGTAAATCTCTCAAGAATGCATGGAAAGCTATAAGCCAGACTGAAATGTAGAGCACCAAAAATACAGAAGTAGCTGGATCTTTGCCTCTCAGTTCGCAGTAGCCGAGGGGCATGTGTGGTTTTTCGGTCCTTGTTAACAGATGTAACAATAGTAATAATAAAGACGACTTAGTCATGCCCAACGTGTGTCAGATACTGCAATGGAACTCTTAAAAACATATATCCAATCCTCTCAACAATCCTGAGTTCTGAGATTATCCCTCTTTCACACCCGCAGAAACTGAGGCTTAGTTGGAGACAATATAGCGAATAAATGGCAGAACCAGGATTCAAATTCAGGCTGTGTCTGACTCTGAAGTGCAAGTTTTTTCTACTACACAACAACAAAATGGACTAACATTCAGAGAGAATGATGATTTTCATATATTTCTCTTAGAATATTCACAGACGAACTCACAGTGAAAATATCTTTCAATATGCTGGCTCACTTTGGGATTTCGCACAGACTGTGGAGGGAAAGAAGCAAAATTAGTGGCTGCCTCACAGTCAGTCTTATAGACTCAAACATTTAGTCTGTATAAATCCAAATTACCAGGGTTCAAACCTAGAGATTCTGATTCAGTAGGTCTAGGGTGGGGCCTAGAATCTATATTTTTAATAAGTATCTCTAGTGAACCTGACAAAAATGAGCTAAGACTCACACTTTGAGGAAGACTAATGCAGAGCATGACTTGCAAAATCCTGAAGCAGCAGGGCAGAAGCGTCCAGTTCACTGGAGCTCTTTATATATCCTAGGGCTGGGGTGGGAAAGGCTCTGACACAGCAGCATATATAACGGATAAGATTCCCTTAGTAGGGCAGCAATTGTTTCAGTGCTCCCCGTTCCCATATATCTCCTTGTTTCTATGAAAAATGAAATATCTGGTTGTCAGATGTGCAAAGTGAGCAAATTATTTGGATAAACACACTTTATCAAAACTGGCACTAGAAAAATTAGAGATATTAAATAGCATTAATAGTTAATGCAAGTTTCAAATTCTTTTTTACGAAACTGGAATTCGGAATCAAAAGTTTTCCAAAAAGAAACCTCTAGAAACATAACCTCATAAAATACAAGATGAGGGTACAATTCCAATGGAGTTTTATGAGGCCAGCTTATCCTTTAAAATATTTTTAAATGGAATCCAGCAATATATAGAAAACATAATGCATCATGACCAATTCTTTCATCCAAGGATGCAAGATCAATTTAACAGTCCAAAATTAGTCGTTATAATTCACCGCAATAAAAGAGTAAAAAGGAAGTATCACATGATATCCTCAATAGATGCAGAACAAATCTTTAACAAAATTCAGTATCCTTTTATTATAAAAACTCTCAACATGGCTAGGAATAGGAAGTAATTTCTTCAGTGTGATAAAAGGCATACGTTGAAAAAAATTCTTGATCTATAATCATACCTAATGGTAAAATATTGAACTCTTTCCCCCTAAGACAGGAACAAAGCAGAGAGGTGGGCTCTCACCACTTTTATTCGACACCACATTATAAACTACAGCCAGAACAATAAAACAAGAAAAATAAGTAAAAGAAATAGTGATTGGGAGGGACAAAGAAAGTGTTGTTAGTTGTGTGAGACACCGTTGTCTCTATAGAAGACCCTGTGCGTTGGGCTCTGCTCTCCGTGCAGAGTCTGCTTGAGATTCCCTCTCCCTCTCCCTCTCTCTGCCCCTCCCTCTGCTTGTTCTCTCTCTCTCTCTCAAATAAATAAAT